>NW_022060085.1:0-252937 GCF_007399415.2 Gopherus evgoodei
GAATGTCAGGGCAGTTCACAGTCTGTCCCTCACACAGCCCAGGTCTCCTGTCCAGGCACTGGCTGTGCTGCAGGAATGCCGCAGGTTGGGACCGAATGGCTAGACAGCAGTTCTGCAGAAAAGGACATAGGGGTCACAGTGAATGAGAAGCTGGAAATGAGTGAACAGTGTGTCCTTGTTGCCAAGAAGGCTAACGGCATTTGGGGCTGTATAAGTAGGATCATTGCCATCAGATCGAGTGGCGTGATCATTCCCCTCTGTTCGACTTTGGTGAGGCCTCATCTGGAATACTGTGCCCAGTTTTGGGCTCCACACTGCAAGAAGGGTGTAGAAAAATTGGAAAGAGTCCGGCGGAGGACAACAAAAATGTTTAGAAGATCGGAGCACATGATTTATGAGGAGAGGCTGAGGGAAGTGGGATTGTTTAATCTGCAGAAGAGAAGAGTGAGGGGGGATTTGATAGCTGCATTGAACTACCTGAAAGGGAGTTCCAAAGAGGATGGACCTAGACTGTTCTCAGTGGTGGCAGATGACAGAACAAGCAGTAATGGTCTCAAGTTGCAGTGGGGGAGGTTTAGGTTGGACATTAGGAAAAAACTTTTTCCAATTGCTTCTTGTCCTGTCCTCAGAGGTTAAAAAGAACATTTTTCCCCCTCCCCCTTGTAACAACCTTTTACGTACTTGAAAACTGTTATCATGTCCCTTCCCCATCTTCTCTTCTCAGGACCTAAACAAAACTCAATTTTTTAAATCTTCCCCCTCAATGGTATATTGTCAGACCTTTAATCATTTTTGTTGCTCTTCCTCTGGACTTTTCTCCAGTTTTCTCCACATCTTTCTTGAAATGTGGCGCCCAGAACTGGACACAATACTCAGTGAGTACCCAATCAGTGCAGAGTAGAAAGACGACTACTTCTCGTGTCTTTCTTACAGCACTCCTGCTCATACATCCAGAACTATGTTTGCTTTTTGCAACAGCGTTACACTGTTGACTCATATTAGGCATATGATTCACTATGACCCCCAGATCCCTTTCTGCAGTGCTCCTTCCTAGGCAGTCATTGCCCATTTTGTGTGTATGCAACTGATTGTTTCTTCCTAAGTGCAGTAATTTGAATTTTTCCTTATTGAATTTCATCCTATTTATTTCAGACCATTTCTCCAGTTTGTCCAAAATCATTTTGAATTTTAATCCGATCCTCCATTATATCATCCCCTACATAAATTTGTCAAGCTCAGACTTGAAGCCAGTCCTTGTGGATAGTTCCACAATATGCAGTGACAGTCAAATAAGCAAACACAATGTTGAGAATCATTAAGAAAGGAATTTCCAGGTGGAAATGACAAACGATAACGATGTTCTAGACCAGTGGAAAGTGAAAGTCGTGTTGTGCTTCAGGCCCAGACAAGTGTGTTTATTAATCCTGCTGCTCAGCAATCATGAGGTAGCTTTTCATAGCGGGAGGAGACAGCCGTCTGGATCCCTAACCTTTCTGGCCCTGATGTCACCTGCATGTGTTATGCTTATAAGAATCATATGGGATCTTTTTCAGGGGGAAAAGCAATACTCTACATTTATTGGAGATACAGCAATTAGCATATGCATTAAATCACACACACACATATACACATACACACACACATACACACACACACTGTCCCCCCAGTCAGTTATAGTTACCAGTCCAGAGCAACCTAGTGGCCAGCTAGGTTGATCGTGGGTACAGGGGAGCCAGGTTCTATCAGTCGTGACATGATGCTCTGGAGAAGTCTTGACAGGACGAACCAAAAATCTCATGGCAAAGCACCCTGTTTATATACTGATCTTCCTTCATTGGGACCAATGAGTTTTGCATCATCACGCTGTAATGAATCGTTGTTTGACAAGTGCTTGTTTTCTTAAATTGTTCTTCTCATTCTTTATTTTGTTCCTTCATCAGTCTCTCAGGGAGTTACCCCATGCTGGTTTTAATCAAAGCTATCTTGCCCCAATTGACAGGTGCCTGCCTCATCTTTAGAGTCGTTAATCTGCCCTCCTTTGACATCTCAATAGGGGCACGTTTCTATCTCCTGGCGCCTTTATGTTGGTCCTTGGTTCCTCCCTAGAACATCTGGTCCTGTGATGACCTTCACATTTATCTTTTAACACACATATTTCTCATTCACATATAAAACAGGATTGATTTACACAGAACATTTGACCAGGAACATCGGATTGCAATGCAGTAGAAAACAATCATTGCATTCTTTTACTTATTACAAAATGCTAATTTTAAACCTACAACAAAGCAGTGACCCTAAAGGTCTATTACTGCCTTGAAATCAGCTTCAGATACAAGATTCTGACTGATGCATCTTTACCAATGGCACACGAGGTCATTCCTTTCTGCTTTCAGAAAGGGTGGCCGGCAGAATATGGTCAAATCATATCACACATAAATATACTTAATTCATGCTACAGTGTTATTCTTTATTGTTCATTTTAACTTATACATAATACAAAAAACTCTAGTACTACACATGGACCTTGCTCCCCAGCCGCTGACCGGTCCCATGGGCTTCAGGCTGGTTTGACGCCCAAGATGTGGAGCATCCTCTGCCGGATCCCCGGGGTTCTCACCCCGTAGATGATGGGGTTCATCATGGGAGGGAAGAGCAGGTACATGTTGGCAATGAGGATGTGAACGTGGGGAGCCACATGGCCGAAGAGGTGGGAGAGGAAGGAGAAGAACGCAGGAGTGTAAAACACCAGCATGACGCAGACGTGGGATCCGCAGGTGCTGAGGGACTTGCGCCGCCCCTCCTTGGAGGGGAGTCTGAAAACAGCCCGAAGAATCAGGATTAAGGAGAGGACAATGAGGATAAAACCTAACCCAGCGGTGAGAAATGCCACGACCAGATTATGGGCACTCATAACCATTGTGTCTGCACAGGCCAGTTTCACCAGTGCCATGAACTCACAATAGGTGTGAGAAATGAAATTGGTCCTGCAGTATGGAAGCCGCTGCAGCAGGAATGGGTGTGGGCCCAGTAACACAGACCCCTCATCACAACACTCAGCCCTACCTTGGCTACAGCCTGATTGGTCAGAATGGCCGAGTGTCGCAGCGGGTTACAGATAGAGACATAGCGATCAAAGGACATGGCCAGCATGAACCCAGACTCCATGGTACTAATTGAGTGAATCAAATAAATCTGGGCCAGGCAAGCATTGGTGTGAATGGCCTGGTCCCCGAACCAGAAAATGCAGAGGGTTTTGGGCAGGGTGGTGGTGGATATGACCAGGTCGGTGAGCGCCAGCATGGAAAGGAAATGGTACATGGGCTTATGGAGGCTCGGTTCAGTCTTGATAAAAACCAGGAGGAGGCCGTTCCCCAGGAGGGACAGAATGTAGACGGAGCAGAAGGGGATGGAGATCCAGACATGTGCCGCCTCCAGCCCCGGGATGCCAAAGAGGATGAAGGTGAAGGGGTGGGTCATGGTTCAGTTTGAAAGTGCCATGGTGGATCCAGTTGGGTGCATTCAGTTCCACTGCATGGTTGCTTCCTGCCCCGGTAACTAACCATGAAAACAATCATTAACCAGCTGAAGGAAACATGACAAGGTGGCATTTTCTCAGCATTACTTCTTTATCTATCCTGAGCTAATAGCACACTAAGAGTGAGTAACAAATAACCTTTTTCTTGGTTCCTGCACTGCAGACATTCCACCTTCATTACCTTGGCTTTTAGTGGTAATTAAGGGCTCTGTAGCAGTTCAAAGCTGTGATTCTTTTTCTCTACACTCTTCTCATTAGATGCACTATGAACTGTCCTTGAAAAATCTGGTGGCCCAGACTGAGCCACGGCCCAGACTGCCAGGGTCACCCAACCTGAACCCTGTGGGGGCTGGGGGAAGGGTGCCTATCCCGCATCCTCAGTTTTGGAGCTACTGTGGCGGGAAGAGACGTCCCTCTGCCCCAGCCCAGGTGGTGCTGTGGGGAAAGAGAACTGAGGGAGGTCCTCTCTCTCGGCCAAATCCCCAGAGCACCCTTCTGCACCTGAGACCCCTCATCCCCAGCCGCACCCCAGAACCCGCATCCCCAGCCGGAGCCCTCACCCCCTGCACCGCTGCCTGAGCCCTGATCCCTTGATCCCCAGCCTCACTGTACAGCCTGCAACCTCAGCCACAGGCCTCACACCCCTGCACCCCAACCCTCTGCCCCAGCCCTGAGCCCCCTTCCACACTCCAAACCACTTGTCCCCACCCCCTGCACATGAATTTTGTTATATGCACCGATATGGAGGTGACGTGTCACACATCACCTCCATATCAGTGCACATAACAAAAATTAATTCTGCACATGGGTGGCAAAAATTTGAGGGAACACTGGTCCTGAGCTGTTGGAAGTGGGCAGACAGACATTAGAGTTGTACCCATTTACACCTACTGGAGACGTGGCCCATTGCGGCCAGCTGAAAGAGGGACTTGATTTGAACCGTTTTTACTAATTGTGCATTGCCTCCTGAATACCTGCGGCAAGGGAGGGGAGGGAAAGTGATATGAGCATTACCATACATGTGGGTAAAGGATTTGGATGGCTCAGGCCTGATTCTTGTGGGACAACAGGGGCTAATTAATCCCTTGGAAGGAATCTCAGCAAAGAGGATGGGGTGGAGCGGGCCTGGAACACTCAGCTGCCCTCCCTGTCCTTAGAGGCAGCCTCTGTCTGTCAGAGATGAGGCCTATTGGAATGGCCTGAGGGATTGTAGATTGGCTCCCCCTAAGCTTTCTCCGGGGCTGTCATGCCAGCATCAATTCCAGCAATGAATTCAAGTGAGAAGGGCAAACCGTTCCGCCGGACTGTTCTGTTGTGTCAAAAGTCTCTTTCTGCAGGATTCAAAGCTAGGGTGAAGCTGCCCTGTCAGGGCTATCCTTAGGATTTATGGGGCCCTATGCAGTATTATTAAACTGGTGCCCCTACACCTGGTGGCAGCCCGGGTTGGCATGTGTATATTAGATGGGGGGGTTTGAAAGATTTATTTTAAAAACTGTATGTCTGAAGATCCAAGCATTTAAGGCTAAAGAGAAATCCTCAGATCATGCATCTAAAAATCTATGCAAAGATTTTTTAGTGACATGATTTTATAATCTTCAGCAACACACCAATGAAATATATTTGAGAGCAGTTTTTAAAGGAAGATCCTGTAGACTAACACGTTCTTCTGAGTAAATATCACAGTAATGCACCACTGGTTTTGTCAGAACTTTCAGAAACCAACAGTCTATACCTGGGGGTTGGCAAATGCCTGTTAAATGGCTTCATTACCCCTTGAATGGCTCTTTAACAGTTTCAGTGTTGAGCTAATAGGTCTGGGAGGCTGGAGGCTTTTTCACTTTTAAGTACTAGATCCCCTCTGCAAGAAGACTCACCAGGCTGCAGCAGCCAGCTGTGGTGGGAGCCTGCAGGAAGGCTCAGAACAGGGACAGGGAAAGGTTGTGGGGAGGTTAGACACTAAGACCCAGGGGTGCCCCAAATTTTCTGTGCCCTATGCAGCCACATAAGCTGCCTATGCCTAAGGATGGCCCTGGTAGCAGGAGATACAGGACTGAGCCCTGCATATTCCTGGGAGAGTTGTGGCCCTTCTCACAGCCCTGCCTTTTGGAGGAAGGAAGCAGGAGGTTCACACCAGGGGTCTGACCTGGGAGCTCTCTGAGCTCAGGAGTCCTATGGACATTGCTGGGAGCTTTGCACATAAAGCACCCAAAGGACTGGTATCAAATGATTTCATGATGAGAATGCAGGGCACACCTTGCCTACTTCTCCCCTGGTGACGTTCTCACTCCTCCATCTGGTTTCTGTGGGTTTGTCTACACAGCAGCTGGAGACGTTGCTCCCATCTTTGAGAGAGCCAGCATGTTAAATGCAGCAGGGTAGCTGTGGCCACGTGAGGGGCCAAGCTCAAGCCCATCAGAACCCCTATCTGTGTATTTGGGAGGCTGGCGTGTCCCACTGCTCGCACCGCGGCAGCTACTCTTCTCTTTGTAGGGAGTGAGCTGGGTCAGAGCTAGCGTGGGAACATCTCCCCAAGTTGGGAATTCCTCCCACAGATGTAGCCTGCCTTCCTCCAATGAACCCTTCTGGTAACTTTACTCACACCCTCAGTACTAACCGCACAGGCATTTACAGCTCAGCCTGTAATGAGCGAGCCATGAGCAGAGTTCTGTCTATTATCTCAGTGCAGTGTACTAGTGACTTTGCACATGCTAGGAGAACATCCAGCAGCTGCTGGCCTGGCTTTTGCAGGGTCACTGGGTGTAAAGTTGACCGTGGGGCTCGGATATACACGGGGTTGCACTCGTTTAACATAAGATGTGATTTAAACTCATTCAGTTCAATTGGTGCAAAAGACTTTGTGGACATTTTGATTTCAGACTAAGGGTGAGATTTAAACCAAAATAAAAGTGTCTACAAAAGGGTTTGCATCGGTTTAACTAAACCAGTTTAGTTAAAATGGTGCAAATCTCTTGGTTTGTCTTTATATATGGTGCTACAGTGTGCAGCAGAGCAGCTATAACACTTTCCATCCCAACGCGAGAGCTTCTCCTGTCTGTGTTGTTAATCCATCTCCCCAAGAGGCAGGAGCTCTGTCAGCGGGAGGCATAGTGCTATCTGGGAGGGGGAGGGCATTAAGTCAGTATAACTACCTTGCTCAGGGGTGTGGATTTTTCACATTCTCCAGCTACATGGATAGGTCTGTAGTGTAGACCTGGCCTGTGTATAGATGAGGCCTCAGAATGTGTCTGCATGAAAAAATTGCCCCAGTTTCATATAAGGAGTGTGTTTAAACTGCTTTCGCTCAACTGGTGCAAACCTGTGCCTGGTCTCTGTTAGTTTAGTTTAGATTAAGCTGATTGGGAATCAGTCTAAGCTAAACTGCAGTTAGCCCCTTTGAAAGTGAAATAGTAGCATCCACATGGGAGTTTACCCGTTTCAGTATATCGGTTTCAAAACAGGTTCAACTTCCCCATGTAGACAAGGCCTCAATTAAGCAGCAGTGGTGCCCCAACCCAGAGGCTGCCTGTCACTGGAGGGAGAGGCAGAGAGCTTGTCCTGGAATCGCCGCCTCCTGTCACATTTTGGAAGAACCCATTTCTATTCCATTGGGCTCCTCACCCACAGGGCTCGGGGGCAGAGACACTCCCAGGGCAAAGATGGCCGTCCATTCTGGCCTGGAGGAAGTTAGAAAAATGAAAACTGATAGACCCGTTTCCATGCCTGAGAATGCAAACAACTGGACAAACATCCCATGGCATATCTGCTACCCAAAGCAAACACCCGGACCGGGGACTTGTAGCTAGGGCACCAGCTTGGGTCTCGGGAGCGCAATGTGCTCTTCAGACTTTGTCTTGCACCCTCAGTTCCCCTGTCAGTAAGATGCGGCTCATGATACCCCCAACCTCACACAGGATGGGGAGGGTGTGAAACGGGATCCACAAATGTCTGAGCTTGGTTCCCATGAGCACTATGGACATTCCTATAAATAAATCACTGCCCCCGAACCTGAAAGTGAATGAGACCGATCTGCTGTCAGAGGAGTGTTATAATGTGCTATAGAACACTCCTGGGAGTGGGTATTGCTCTTGGGATCTGTCATTTACCTGGCAAGTATCTCAACCTGCAGTCAGAGAAACAGCCCCTGACACTGCCTGGGCTGGCTTCGGCAGAGGGCTCACTTCATACCAAGTGAGGGGTAATTTGTACGTACTGAATCTAGAACTGTGCATTTAAAAGTTTGAGTGGAACCTATTTATGATGAGACTTTTTTTGTCCTTTAAAGGTTGAGCAGAGAGAGAATTGGGCAGAGAGTTTCTAACTATGGCCTCTGAGTACTGTTGTACTATAAATAAGCAACGTCAGACGATTCCCAGGAGACCCCTGCTGTCTCTCACATACAGGGAATATGGACCATTCACACACCTGGAGGGAGAGCAGATTCCCAGAAGATAGAAAGTGAAGCACAGAGGCCATTGTCGATGCATTAAACTAATCCCACATTTCAAGGGGCCACTGTGTGTGAGGGCAGAAGCTGCTTGAAGACTTTGTCATCACAATTTCAATTCAAGGTAGATGGATTGAATGATACACTGATAATAACCTCCCAGCCAAATTCTGTCTTCAGCCAGCTGCAAGTGATTGTGCTAGATCCAACGGGACCTAGGTGGGAGAAGCTCTGTGAAGGCAGAATCATACCCTCACAAGGAGCAGCATGGTCACATACTGTCAAACCACCAACCCTGCCCAAAATATACAGAGGTCTCTGCCACAGAGAGGAGAGCTGGAAAAAATATAGGAGCTCTGTTACCTGGGTGTGTCAGAAACCCCCCAAAGGGGCAACTTAACTATTTTACTTCAGGCCATGTAAGGAATAAATCAGCAGCAACTCAGCAATTCTGTTTGATCAAGGGGTAATTCAAGTCAGCGTGCTCTTGTCTAACACGGCAGCTTATTAGATGTTAGCACACACGGACATACGGAACAGGTTTAGAACATCTCGGATATTTACCTACATTCTGAGACAGCATTCAGTAATCAACGACAGGCCAACGCTGGCCAAACACCTCCCTGCCAGGGAGTAAAGATGTCAGGAAAACATCTCTCCCAGGATAGCTTCCGAGGACTGCTCCTAAGTGCATGTTATTATTTAAACTTTTTATAACTAACTTCTACTAAACACATTGGTCATAATGATCCCTATTAAGTTATTATTTTCTAAATTTTTAATAAACTTTTCTTAATAGAGGCATCTAGACTTAAGGTTGTTTGCTTACTTTTTTTTTTGTTTTAGTTATTTACTTTGTTTTATACTGATTAGCAAAACTGCCTGTGGTTATGACCTTGCTTCTGAAAGCCTGTCTCCAAACTGACTCTTACCTATGTGCTGTTTTATTTTATTAATTCATTGTGGTGCAGTGCACATAATATGGTGGCAATTAGCTGGATCACATTCTGGTCACATATATACATTGTTTAAATCCAAGGCAACACTCCCCTTTTCAAAGGCCAAATATTGAGGCCTCTACATCTATATATGTACTTTCACAAGTAAGTATATGTAAAAAACTAGTTCAGTGAGTTACTTTTGAAAGTCCAGCATTAGGCTCAAGGCTCTCAGCCAAGACTGAGCAAGAATTTTCTTGCTGGCACTTTTTGGTTTCACCCCGACTTTGCCTCATTAAAGATCAGACTTCATGTACTTATTTTTGGGACGTGCCCATGGTTTGTAAAATCACTGGCTTGGCAACCTATCAATCTTCTTCCTTATCCAGCATGTCAGTGATAAGAACACAACAACCAATGGCACTTGAAGCATTAGAATCACCACAGTTGGATATAAAGCCAAACTGAAAATTTCTGATGCCATGAGAGACCATCCAAATGATGTCTCCCACCAATTGTGTTCTGAATCTCTGCTAACCCTTTTAATTACTGTTTAGGTATTACATTGGAGCGTAAGATGTATTTTAATTTTAATTGGTTGTGTTTTAATTCAGATACTTAAAAATCAAAATTACATTTTTAATGACTACAATTTGCCAAAAAACACTTATGGAGGGGAGGGATTATGGATTATATTGTACACATAATTAACAATGAGCACAGGACGCTAACTTTTAAGGCACACACAATTCTTACCCACATAAACAACTACAGATTTATTTCAAAATGGATTATTAGAAAAAAATGACATTTTTTATTACTTTTAAATATATATTTTGTGGTTGTGAAGCATTTTTAATACATTTATATATAATTCCAGATTTTTTAAAGTAGACTTTAATTTCACTGTTTTGTATTTCTGGGCCTTTTTTATGCCCCATACTTTAAGATTTCTGGGTTCTATTACTGCTTGATTGATATTAAAGCCGGGGGTTGTGATAGAAGAAGCCTATTTTCTATTTGCCTTAGACATTAATAAAACAAATGTAATGATTTTTTAAAATTTTGGATTATAACTAAAATTTATAATTTTTTTTACCAGGATTGCATTTTTTTTTTGAACAATGCTTTAAATTTTTAATGGGGGTATTTCATTTATTCCATTCCAAACTATATGTTTACCATATCAATAATTTACATTTCCAGGCATGCCAGCGCCAGGGAGGACCCAACTGCCTGAAAGAGGCGGAGGTGATCCTTGTTTTAAAATTGTTTCTATATTTCTAAAACCTGTGCCACCCTATTTTGAATGAATGTAGCCAATCTAAGGATGCCTTCAGGCGTTGACCCTTTGCATTTACTTTATTTGCAACTACCTTTTTATTTGTGCTGTTAAGAACTTCTACCCCAGCACCAATTGTTCCTAAAATGTCCCTCTTTCATATTCACATGGGGTTGGAGCAGGGCTGGCTCTAGCAATTTCACCGCCCCAAGCACGGCGGCACGCCGCGGGGGGAGCTCTGCAGCTCGCCGGTCCCGCGGCTCCGGTGGACCTTCCGCAAGCTTCCCTGCGGGAATCCTGTGGTCCCACGGCTCTGGTGGACCTCCTACAGGCTTGCCTGCAGATGCTCCACCAGAGCCACGGGACCAGCAGACCGTTCGCAGGCATGCCTGCGGGAGCTCCACCAGAGCCACGGGACCAGCAGACCGTTCGCAGGCATGCCTGCGGGAGCTCCACCAGAGCCGCCTGCCGCCCTCCTGACAACCGGCAGAGCAACCCCTGCGGCATGCAGCCCCAAGCACGTGCTTGGCATGCTGTGGCCTGGAGCCAGCCCTGGGTCAGAGAATATTATTATTTATTTAAATTTTTTCAGCTCATACAATGGTTGAACAAACTTTTTACAATGGGGTTTTATTGTTAAAATATTTGCTAAGGTAGAACATAACATAAGAACATAAGAATGGCCGTACTGGGTCAGACCAAAGGTCCATCTAGCCCAGTGTCCTGTCTACCGACAGTGGCCAATGCCAGGTGCCCCAGAGGGAGAGAACCTAACAGGCAATGATCAAGTGATCTTTCTCCTGCCATCCATCTCCATCCTCTGATGAACAGAGGCTAGGTAATATTCACAAGTCCTATTTTTAGAGTGTGGGTTGGATTAATTACCAATTGCTTTTTTACATTGGATTGAACTACACATGCTCCAATTAAATTATTTACAGGAGGTTCCAAAGTTTATACTTCCATGCCTTTTACTTTATGGGGTCCCTGGAGGAGCCATTCTTCTGTTGTATCGGGCTGCATGTTTATAACTATTTTACCAAGGCATCATTTAATCATCCTTTATTTTAAACATTATTTATTTCTGTTGTAAACTTTCTGAAAATCCAGGGCTTTTTAAGTGCAAGACAAAAGAATTTTCCATTTTTTTGTTGTCACTGTTTGCAATTTTGCTTTTTTTAATTTTTCATTGAGTGCCTTTGGAAACAAGGGGGAATATTACAGCCTACAATGGATTGTCTTTTCCCGTGGGGTTGTTCGCTTAGCGATTTCATTCCTCAGGTGAGTGCACTTGGGCTTGCTACAATTAATTAGCAGCCTGACAGATTCCATACATATGAGTAGTCTTTAATTGATTTATTAACAAATATGCTTTTCCAACAAGTCCATATGAATACATAAAAATTGTGATGTTGCCACCAAAGTGGGAGGGATTCTGTAATCGCCAGTAAAAATCCTTTGCAATCCAAACTATAATGCATTGCCAGTTCTGGTTCATTCCCACACTGATGTTTACTTTGTCTAAGTCCAAGCCTTTCAGCTTTACCGTAGTGGGGGAATATCCGTCCGTGGGGTATAAAAGAGTAAGTTGTTTTCCCAGGATACTGGAGTCAGTAGTGATGTCAAGGGTATTGTTCACTTTATATGTTGCTGTTATTTATGGGAAGTCTTCCCTCGCCTTGATTACAACAGATTTTGGATTTATACAATTAGAGACGCACACCTGGAGTTCCAATGCCAGCAAACACGGAGCAAGGGAATGCTTAATTTTTAAAAACTTTTAACTTGATTTAAAAAAACAAAACAAAAGTTTTATTTTATATAGTGGGAGATTACATAATAATACAAACTAAACATTAATTTGTACTTAGGCCAGCTGGCTGAGTTTCTCCTCCCCCCTTTCTCAAGAGCGGGTTCTTAATTTTTTTGGATTGTGCTCCAAATGTCCTTTTGAGATCTAGCATGTACAGTAATTTTAACTGGTTTGGAGCTGTTTAGGGTTTTCTTTTTTTTTACTGTTTTATGGCAAAAAAACTCTTCTGCTCTTCTGTTCCTCTCCCCTTCTGACCACCCCATTTCCATATTAAGGTGGTCACGTTTGGAGCCATGGACTGGAGCTTCCACGACTTTTCCAGGGTTTCAAGTAAAGGAGACCATAAACGAGACGTGCACACAGGAAAAGAAAGATCATGGGAATCACTTTTCTCATTATCATAATGAGAAGGATACAAGTAGCCATCCTCATCTGACCTGCCCCACACGCTCCCGCACCTTCGCAGGCTACGACTACTTCGAATCACAGCCACTCTTCCCTTCTCTTCTCCCAACATAGTTCTAAGAGCACAAATTTGCTTCTTACATTTCCATGGTCATCCTGACTTCTACTGTGGGATTCCTGTGTTGAGGCTCTGACAGCAGATTCACTCTCCGTTTCTGGATGTCTTAACACAGACACTTGCTGCTCCAGCCTGTTTTTTTCTTCTTTTTTTTTCCTAGTACACACTTGCTTCTGCTTAGCGACCAGCTGCACTGCTTGCGTGAGGGGTGTGACTCGGAGGGTTTCAGATTTTGCCATATAAGTTATATATTTACATTTTTTATTTTGACCCTTAAATATTCTAACTCCTGGTTTAATGTTGTTGCTGCCATTCATAACCCCTGTAATGCAGCTTTTTTTATTCCCATTAACATTAGGATCCCTCTCTTTTCCTGTACCAGCTCAGAATTCCCATTCTTTACAGAGCTGCAACAGTGCTCCAGGGCCACTTAAGGCTCCAGCTTTCAAGGGCCATTCCCACGTTTCTGTATAAAATTCGCTAAGCTGTTATTCAAAACCATTTCTGGTTTTTCTTTCTTTCCAAGTGTTTCCTGTCCCTCTCACAAATCTTTTTTACTTAATCAGACTTTTTTGGACCAAGCTCATAAATCAACAACAGAGGGTGACCTTAAATAAACTCACAGACTGTGGCATGGAAAATTTCAGGTTGCTACCCTGTTCCACCCCCCACCCCCACACCTACTGTAAAATAACACAAACAAACCACTTGCATTAATTTGTTCCTGTCCTTACACCACTCTGGCCAGGCTCACTCTGTTACCTAGGGTTGTCATGGCCCCCAAATGGGGCAACTTAACTATTTCACTTCAGGCAGTCTAAGGAATAAATCAACAGGAACTCAGCAATTCTGTTTGATCAGTAAGTAAGTGTGCTCTTGTCTAACACTGCAGTTTATTAGGTGTAAGTACACACAGACATAAGCAATAGGTTTAGAACCTATATTCTGAGTCTGTATTGAGTAATCAACAATAGAACAACATGTGAGGAAAATGTCTTTTCTAAAATAGTTTCCAAGGACTGATCCCAAGTACACATTATTATTTAAACTTTTTTTAACTATCTTCTACTAAATACATTGGTCATACTGACCCCTATCAAGTTATTACTTTTTAAAACTTTTATTAGTAGAGGCACTTGGACATGAAGTTGTTTATTTGCATATTGTTTGTATTTTATTTTTTGTTATTTACTTTTTTATATACTAATTAGCAAAACTGCCAGTACTTATGACCTTGCTTCTGCAAGCCTGTGTCATAAACAGATAGCTAAGGGTTAATGTCTCTTTCACATGAAGCACCTGACCAGAGGACCAATCAGGAACTTTGGGTGGAGGGAATGTTGTGTCTGAGTCTTTTGTCTGTCTGCCTGCTTTCTCTAAGCTTTGAAGAAGTAGTTTCTGCTTTCTAATCTTCTGTTTCTAAGTGTAAGGACAAAGAGATCAGATAGTAAGTTATATGGTTTCTTTTCTTTGGTATTTGCATGAATATAAGTGCTGGAGTGCTTTGATTTGTATTCTTTTTAAATAAGGCTGTTTATTCATATTTCTTTTAAGCAATTAACCCTGTATTTTGTCACCTTAATACAGAGAGACCAGTTGTATGTATTTTTCTTTCTTTTTTATATAAAGCTTTCTTTTTTAAAACCTGTTAAAGTTTTCTTTACTGGGAAATTTCAGGGAAATTGAGTCTGTACTCACCAGGGAATTGGTGGGAGGAAGAAATCAGGGGGAGATCTGTGTGTGTTGGATTTGCTAGCCTGATTTTGCATTCCCTCTGGGTGAAGAGGAAAGTGCTTTTGTTTCCAGGACTGGGAACGGAGAGGGGAAGTCACTCTGTTTGGATTCACAGAGCTTGTGTCTGTGTATCTCTCCAGGAGCACCTGGAGTGGGGAAGGGAAAAAGGATTATTTCCCTTTGTTGTGAGACTCAAGGGATTTGGGTCTTGGGGTCCCCAGGGAAGGTTTTTCAGGGGGACCAGAGTGCCCCAAAACACTCTAATTTTTTGAGTGGTGGCAGCAAGTACCAGGTCCAAGCTGGTAACTAAGCTTGGAGGTTTTCATGCTAACCCCCATATTTTGGACGCTAAGGTCCAAATCTGGGACTAAAGTTATGACATGGTGGCAGCGGTGGGACAGCCTGTCTCCAAATTAACCCATAACTATGTGACGTTCTTTTTTATTCATTCATTGTCACTGAGTGCACATAATATGGTTGCAATCGGCTTGAACACATTTTGCAATATATTCACCCCTTAAATCCAGGGGAACAGCTCCATGTTTCCAAGCCAAGCCCCACTGAAAAACCCAGCCCCTTCTATGCTGTTAAAGAGGGATGCAACTTAGCCAGTCCCCAGGCTAAGCATCTTTCCAGCAGACCAATCTTCCAGGCATGTGGCTCTCAGTGCTCTTTCCCCAGACCCTGAACCTGCCACTCTCTGAGCTTCCTTGGCCTGGCATAACCTGTGGGATCCCCCCTCACCCGTCTCAGCTCTGTGCTTCCTCTGGGCTATTATGTGGGGCAGGTGCTGCTAACAAGGGTCATTTCTGGGCTCCAAAGCCCTGCCCTCACTCAGCTCCTGCTCAGCAGAGAGGGGCTGCCCAGGCCAGCAGGAGGTGTCCGGATAGTCTCTGTGAAGTGTCAGAGGAGCGCTGGGCAGGGAGGTTTATAGACATCGCTGTGGGATCTCAGCAGGGTTTCTGTCTCACCTGAGCAGACACAGCTCAGCAGAGAGCGTGAGACTAATCAAATAGTCCCCTGCTATTCCCCGGTGCCCCGAGGAGTCTGGGGAGGGCCATGCACCAGGGACAAGCAGGGGACTATTTGATTAGTCTCACGCTCTCTGCTGAGCTGTGTCTGCTCAGGTGAGACAGAAACCCTGCTGAGATCCCACAGCGATGTCTATAAACCTCCCTGCCCAGCGCATGTCATGCATCCGACGAAGTTAGTATTCACCTGCAGAAGCTCATGCTGCAAAATGCCTGTTAGTCTATAAGGTGCCACAGATTCTTTGCTGCTTTTACATATTTACCAGGGTTATGTGGTTATGTGGTGTTTTATATAAAGTATGTCATGCAAGGTATCAATGGAAAAGTTATGATGTGCTGAAAGTGATTACCCTAGTTGTATGTATGCATTATTTTTGTTACCTAAAGTTATGAATATTGCTTATGTACCAATATTTCAAACGTATTTGCTCCTGGGTAGCACCCACAAGGTAGTTTATATCCAGTGTGGCCAGCACATTGTGGATGAACCATCCAAGGTACTGGCCCATTAAGAAACACAATAGGCCTTAGAAGAAGCTCATCCCCACCTGATGGACTTTCCTGTGAACATCGTAGCCAGGATATGGGTAATGGCTCCTGCTATGACTCATAAAAGCAGGCAAGGTCATGTGACCAGTTCATGTGACACTGGACTGCATCTTGTGCCTGAAAGTTTCCAGTAATTGTGCTGGGGCCTTTTGCTTAGAAAAAATGAATTTCCCTTCATATAGCAGAAGCTATAACTGGGGAAGAGTCATCATCACTTGGCCTCACTCCCTCCACAATACAACATCTGGAAACACCTTAGGAACTAAGACTGAAATGGGGCTGAAATCCCCGCTGACGGGATTTCTAGCCTGTGTATGGAAGACTGGTGAACTGTATGTATCATCAGGGTGAGACATTCCTTTATCCAAATCTTTTCTAGTCTATAGAACTTAGATTGTGATTTTGTTTATTTTTTAGGTTACCAATTTTGATCTGTTCCCTGTTACTTATAATCACTTTAAATCTATATACCTAAAACAGTGTGTTGTTTGAAACGCAAAAGGGAAATCTGCTCAGGAACAGGGGCTGGTACATTGTCCTCTCCACACTAAGGGAGGGGTAATAAACTTACACTGGTCAGGCTTCTGACAAAGGCAAGACAGCACAGCTCTGGGGTCCTAGGCTGGGGAGCTGGGGGGAATTGGCTGGAGTCTCTCTATTGTTAGTTCATGAGTGGCTAGTGAAAGCTTTCACGTAACTGCAGCTGGATGTGTCCCTGTCTGTGTATAGCTGTGTAAGTGCAAGACCTGGAGAGGATTGCAGCGTGGCACAGCCTCACAGTCTGAGAGGGGGCCCAGATTGGTATGTCAAACAACTTGGCAGTATCTGAGTTCCAGTTTGTATCCTGGGTGAGTCCATCACACCCACCCAGTGAATAGGCCCTGATAGAGCATGAGTTCATTTCCTTCTTGTCATGCGCTCAGTTCCTGGTGGAGACAGTGTGCTTATGGCGGTTATGGTGGGGATGTCAGAACTCCTGGGTTCTGTCTGTACTTCTCTGTGCGACTTTGCCCAAGTCACCTCTACCCATGCCTCAGTTTACCTATCTGCATAATGGGGATATGCTCATTTTGGCTTTCCTTTCATAGGTATTTTGAAAATCCTTCAAAAAAAAAGGTGCTACATGGTATGATTATAGTTACTGCTGAGAATGACTGATCTTTGATCCCTTAGCAACAGCCCAGTGTGCCTGCAGAAAGTTTTCTTGTCTCCTGTAAGTCATCTGTCCCCTGATCTGTCTGCCTACTATCTACCCATCCATCCTGGGCATTTACAGGGTATCAGATCCTATGGGGACCTGGACATCATCCGTAGTTTCCTTACTAATCAACTGTAATTTTCAAATATGCATAAAAGCACAGAGCAGCTAATTGATCTTTAACTCGACAGAGAGTCCAAGAGTTCTCATCTCCCTTTGGGGAGGTCCTTTAATTACTGTTTACTCTTAAAGCTGGATAAATAGCACAAAAGCGCAAACACAGAAAGATAGACACTGGCTAGAGTGTTTCTGGTCTCCAGCCTGTTTGCATCCAGATACCGCTTCTCTCCTAGAGGCTGAGCCAACCCCACTAGGATTGCACAGAGCTATATTATAAATGATCCACATCCCTGTGTCAGCTCTTGGTGTGGGATGTTGCTGCAGATGCTGGGTGAGAGAGGTGTGGGGCACAGCTACCTGAGGAGGATTCCCAGGGAAGGCACTTCCGTCTAAGAATTCACAGGTACCATCTCTTGCTGTTTGTCAAACCCAGTGCAGTGTGGGTGTGATGGGATATAGAAAAAGTTTGTGGTCCTTTCTGCTCTGTACAGTCATGAAACATCCCAGGGTCCTTGCCAGAGGGGATGAGTTTGCTCCAGTAGCATGGGCCAAAATGTCCCTCTTTGCTGTGCCTCCCCGGCTGATGGCATCCAGCCCCCAGTGGCTGCATTTCTGTGGCACAGTGAATGCTTAAAGACGAAAGGTGTCAGCAGATGGATAATACAAGGCCACATTTGGAGGCTGTGGCTGGAAGTTTACTTAGGCCTCAATGAATCAAAATTCCCCTTAGGATAAGAACTGAGTAAAAACCTTGGGAGCCAGCTCTGTGTTAATGCACAGACACTGTCACCTCCTCCTCTTGCATTTCAGGGCTCTGGCTGTTAACAGGGGGATGCGGGGTGGGGACTGTTATCTGACCTTAATCTGCTAGAAAGCATGGAGGTGGTAGAGATCCTCACTAGAATAATATAACCATTTTTCAACATGTGCAAGATATCTTCTCCCCTAGATTCACTTGAGAATTCTGCTGAACCGTTATGCCTGAAACTTTCAAAATACAATTTGTTCGGAAGCAGACACCCAACATGGGAAATTTCAGTCCAAATAGTTAATGTTTGGCAAACTTATAAGCAACTGAAAATGAGGTCTCCTAATGGAAGGTGTCAGACAGACTTAACTAACAGTGGTGCCACCAGCACCACCTACAAGGGCCAACCCATTTGTGAATCCCATTCAGCTAAGCTCTTTGCTCTAACAGAGTCCGTGGCAAGGAGTTCCACAGGCCTAATATGTATTATGTAAACAGTTTTCTTTTATTAGAGTTATGTGTTCAGACTTTCAATGTAATAGACTGTTTCCATTCTCATGTGTTATGAAACGCAGTGAATATAAATGCCAAATCTACTTTGGTTATCTATAGATTCATAGAGCATAAGGCCAGAAGGGACCATTTGATCATCCAGCCTGACCTCCTGTATAACACAGGCCATTAAATTTTACCTAGTTACCTGTGAACTGAGATCCATATCTTCTGTTTGACTAAGGCCTGATCTACACCAGGATTTTATATCAAGGAACCATAAAGCCACATTTTGAGAAGGGATCACAGGGGTCATCTAGTCTAACCCCCTGCCAAGATGCAGGGTTTGTTGTGTCCAAACCGCCCCATAGAGATGGCTATTTAGTCTCCTTTTGAAAACCTCCACCAAAGCAGCTTCCACAACCTCCCGAGGTGTCTGCTCCATTGTCTTCCTTTTCTTAAAGTTTGGCAGTTTATCTGAGATGTAACCTAAATCTGCCATGCTGTAGACTGAACCCATCGTCTCTTCTCCTGCCCGCTGCAGTGAGTCCAAACAACTTTTCTCCATCTTTTTATAGCAGCCCCCATTCAAGTATCTGATGACCGCTGTCATCTCCCCACTCAATTTCCTCCTTTCCAAGTTGTATTCCATCCCTTGGTTCTTTGTCTCTCAGCTCTGGATCCTTTCCAGTTTCTCTACATCCTTTATATACATTGGAGATCCAAACTGGACACAGTACTCCAGCTGAGGCCTAAGCAGCGCTGAATAGAGCGATTCTATCACCTCCCATGACTCGCATGCTCTGCCTCTGCTGATGCAACCAAAAGATTGCATTTGCTTCTTTTGAAATAGCAAAAAAAAAAACCTGACACCCAGGAGATATGTAGCTATATAAACCTATCCTCGGTGTGTGCAGCATGAGGTCTACTGAAGAATTATTCATTGACCTAGTTACCATCTCAGAGAGGTAGATTACCTATGATGACAGGAGAATGCCTGCTGTCTGTATAAGAAGTGTCTAAACTTTAATGTAGAAAAGCCCTGACGCAGATCTTCCAGAAACACATCCAGTCTGGATCTGCAGACATGAGGAACTGGAGATTCCACCACTTCCCTTTGCAGTTTATTCAAAAGTTTAATCACCATCAGTGCTAAACATTGGTTCCTTATTTCCATCTGGAATTTGTCTGGATTCCGCTTCCAGCCATTTGGCCCTGCTCTGCCTTTCTCCGCTAGATTACAGACCCCTTTAGTGCCCAGAGTTTTCTCCCCGTGAAGGTCTCCGCTTGATCGTCTCTTGCATAAGGTAAATAGATGAAGCTCTTTATATCTCTCTCCCTATCTGGTATTTTCTCCAGACTGAAATAATTGTTGTGGTTCTTTTTTGCACCCTCTCCAATTTTTCAAGATCCTTTTTGAAATGTGGACCCCTGAAGTGGATGCAGTCGATTTCACCAGTGTCATATGCAGAGGTGAAATCATTCCCCTGCTCCAAATCTGCACTCCCCTGTCTATGTATCCAAGGATCACATCAGACCCTTTGGCCACAGTGGCACGCTTGGACCTGAAAATGAGTTGGTTGTCCACAGAGACCCCTAACTCCTTTTCAGGTTCCCTTCATTCCATAGTATATTGTCCTAGTCTGTGGGTCTGGCCTGCATGTCCTTTTCTGAGAGGATATCTTTGAATTTGACTGTTTTAAAACATTTTGTTTGCTTGTATGGTCCTAGCTCACCAAATGCTCCAGAACAACCAATGTGCCTTGCTGGCCTCCTCTGCCAATCTTGTGTCATCCGTAAATTTTATCTGCAGTGATTTTTCTATTTGCTTCCAAATCTTTGATGAAAATACTGAATAGTACCAGGCTTAGAAGTGATCCCTGCAGAACCCCACTAGATATAGCCCCATTCACTAACAATGACCCATTGACAACTGCTTTCTGAGATCTGTTAGTTAGCCAGATTTTTGTGCATTTGACATGTGCTCCACTGATATTGTAGAGTCTTCATATTTTTAATCGGAATATTTTCCCTACTGAAGCAAATGTGTCAGAGAAATCAAAGTCTATTGCATGTGTGTGGTTCCCTTGATCAATGAAACATGTACTCTTATTAAAGGATGAAATACAATTTATTTGTACAGACTTTTTTTCCACACACCCTGTTGTTGTGTGGCATTAATTATTTTCCTGGAATTTTAACTAATTCCTTACCAGCTTTTCCATTGTTTCCTAATTTTGTCAATTTTTTTTAAACTTTCTTCTTTTTTAATAGTATTTGCCCATTTTCTTTTTTTCTTTTTCTTTTTTGATTTGCTGCTGCCTGATTGCATACTTCTTGTTCCGAATTAGGTGTGTGCTTGATTGATCAATTAGTAACCCTGTTGTTTGTAACCCTAAGGTTCTACTGTAGATGCTATTTTACATCCTCCTTGACAGCTAATGGACTGGAAAGTATTTAAACCCCTCTTGTGATATAAGTACCTCATACTGCTTCTTTCCAAATGCAGAGCAAAAGAATTTCTTGAACACATTTCCTTTCCTGCAACATTAAAAAGTTTCCTTGTTACCTCTAGAAATTGGCCTAAACCTCTTCTAGAATTTCATTTGTTGTTAATATACTTAATAACTTTCTTTTTGTGATCCTTACTGTACTGGCTGCCACTTCCAGCAGCTCCCATTGACCTGGAGCAGCGAACCACCGCCAGTGGGAGCATGGTCGCCTCCTGGCCACAGCGTGTGAGGCGCGTGCTTGGGGTGGCACATCGCGGGGGGCGCTCTGCAGGTTGCTGGGAGGGCGGCAGATGGCTCCGGTGGAGCTGCCACAGGCGTGGCTTCGGACGGTCCGCTGGTCCTGCAGCTCCGGTGGACCTCCCGCAGACACGCCTGAGGCAGCTCCACCAGAGCCACAGGACCATCGGACCCTCCACAGAAAGGCCTGCGGCAGGTCAACCGGAGCCACGGGACCAGCTGACCGTCCGCAGAAACGCCTGCGGGAGGTCCACCGGAGCTGCGGGATGGGCGAGCGGCAGAGCGCCCCCCGTGGTGTGCAGCTGTGCTTGGGGCGGCGAAATTGCTAGAGCCAGCCCTGAGTGGGAGCCGCGATCAGCCGAACCTGTGGACGTGGCAGGTAAACAAACTTGCCCAGCCCGCCAGGGGCTTTCCCTACACAAGCGGCATCCCAAGTTTAGGAAACTCTGCTTTATAAAGACAGGGCGTGCAAAACTTAGCACATATCCAGAGCAGGTTATTCTCCATCCTATTCCTTAGGCATCCAAACATTGTCTTTGTTTTTGCCTCTGCTGTGAATAAGCAGATGTTTCCACAGAACTGCTATGAATGATTCCCAGGTCTTTGCCCCGAGGTGTGTTCTAGTTGCAATGTTTTCCTGTGGGACATTTGTCGGCAAATCTTTGCTTTTTTTCCACTCAGATTTTGAGAAACCAGGTGAATGCAGACTTCTCTACAGCATTGACGCTGTAGCCTGGGTTTCATTGCATTATGTCTATGTTTACACTGGCTGAGTTTTATCACCGAAAGTTTGTTCAATTACCAAAAAGCCTTTAAAGAAATTGTTGTTACATATTCATTCTGTCTTTTCTTTTGGCTTAGCATGTCCACATGTGGGGTGGTCTCAGCGACAGTGAGAGCAAATCACCGTAGGTAGCTATCCCACAGTTCACCTCTCCAACCTGATTGCTGATTGATGCTGTGGGAAGGCAGATCAGATCACAGCGCATCATGGCTCCATGCTCAATGTCCCAGGATGAATTGTTTCCATCCCCACATTCCATGTTTTTCCATCTCCATTTCACGGCATTTTTAAAGTCCCTTGTTTTCAGCTCAGCTCGCCATCTCTTTCTGCACAAATGGATCCTGAGCTGCTCTCCACTGCTCTGCTAGCTCTCAATAGCACATCACGAATGGCAGTGAAATCAATCTGGAAGTTGCAAAGGCAATAGGAGTAACAGCTGCCTAATCTGCTGTCCGACATGGCTAGCAACAGGGTTGGAGAGCTGTTGGCATTCACGTTAGAGCTGAACATAGTGGAAAGTTGCTTTTTGGCTCGGGAAATTAGCTCTCAGCGGTGGTAACACATTGTTATGCAGTCTGGGATAATGAGCAGAATTTTAGGAAGCAGAAGCCCCCTTCCTGGAACTGTGTACTGAGCTCACACAAGTCTTGCGGCACAAGGACATCCAAATGAGAGCTGCCCACTTGCTGGAGAAGCGCGTGGTGATTGCAGCGTGGAACCTGGCGACTCCAGGCTGCTACCCTTCAGTCACAAATCAGTTTGGATTTGGGAAGTTGACCATTGGGGCTATGTTAAGGCAAGTGTGCAGGGCCATTAATCACATCCTACTATGAAAGACTCTGACTTTCATCAATCTGCATGAAATTGTGGATGGCTTTGCAGAAATGTGTTTCCCTAACTGTGGAAGGGCGATAGATGGCATGCACATTCCAATTTTGGCACAAGACAACCTTGCCATGGAGTATATCTGTTGGAAAGGGTTCTTCTCCGTGATGTTGC
Organism: Gopherus evgoodei; assembly: GCF_007399415.2. Lineage (NCBI taxonomy): Eukaryota > Metazoa > Chordata > Testudines > Testudinidae > Gopherus > Gopherus evgoodei. The sequence goes on from NW_022060085.1 coordinate 22,944, forward strand.
ACATGCTCATGGATCACTGCCAGCATTCACTGGCTTCAGTGTGGGGTGATACAGACAAGTGCATGACACACAAATCTTTAGGAACACCGGCCTTTACTGAAAGCTAGAAACGGGGCCTTTCTTTCCAGACCTGAAGATCTCTGTAGGGGATGTCGAAATACCCATAGTGATGATACTGGAAGCCTGACATACCCCTTAATGCCAAGGCTCATGAAACTGTACATGGGAAACCTGGATAGCAGTAAGGAGCATTTCAGCAATAGGTTGAGTAGGGGCAGAATGACCATGGAATGGTCATTTGGCAGATTAAAGGCATACTGGTGATGCCTTCATGGCAGGTTAGAACTCAGCGTGGATAATATTTCCAAGGTCTTAGCCATGTGTTGCACATTGCATAATATTTCTGAAGAAAAGGGTGAAAAGTTTGCCCTGGAGTGTACTACTGAGGCAGAAGACTTCTCTGCTAATTTTGAGAAGCTAGATACCAATGCTATTAGAGGGGATCAATGGGGGACAATTTGGGAGGCTTTGAGGGAACAGTTTGAAGATGAGAACCAGTAATGTTGGTTGCTACAGTTGGGACTGTAATGCATAATGAAGCCCAGCTTTCGAAGATGGGAAGCAGTTGTGATTGTTCAGGCACAGGATTCAATGCAAGAAAATGATAAAACTGCTTGTTTGTTTCCTGCTGCCATCTGCTCTCATAACTTGCATGGAAACAAATAAAGAGTGCTTATTATTCAAGGACTTTTGCTTCTATTTTCAAAAAAACACAACAACATGCACACACACAGAGACACACATACATTCCTGGGTGTGGGGGGGAGACAGGTGCCTGGGGAAGACTGACTTTTAGAGCTTAGCATAAGTCCAGCTGTCATTTGAAAAGCTATCTGTGGGAGTGGAGTGTAGGGCAAAGCGTGAAGTCCCAGAAATCAGGAATGGATGTGCAGATGGAGTCAGGGGAGGGCATGGGAAAGAGCTCTGAATGTGCTGAAGAGGCTGGCAGACACACATCTGCTCAGTGTGTGAGGGTTACAAGGGACTGCAGCATGTTGGTTTGCTGCTCCAAAACTTTCACTAGCCTCTCTGTTGCACTCCTAGTTTATGCCTCGTTTTCTTTTTTTTCCTGCTTGTTGCCTGCTTTCCCTCTTGTCTGTATCAGAGAACTGCAACACTTCCCGGAAGATATCTTCCTTGCGACCCCTTGGGCACTTTCTTTTCCGACAGAGATGCTGGTCTGGAGTGGAGGGAGTGCCTCCTTTCAAGGGCATATCTGGTGAAGCACTAGTAACAATAAACAGAAGCATTCTTGTTAACTGTACATACAGCATTGAAATGCTACGTTAAAATACACCCGGGTAACACACCAAGCACTTTCTGGTTGACTCTTGACAAGCACATATGCAAGCGAACACTGCAAGGATGGTGAGTGTACCCAGAGCTGTTGGACATTGTGCATGGGAGAAAAACAATGTGAAAGGGGTCATGAGGCAGTTTTCAGGGGACAAAACTCTAAAGTTTCCCACCTGTTTCCACAGCCAGGACTCATTAGATAAATATATAGAGATATACTTATCTCACAGAACTAGAAGGGACCTTGAAAGGTCATTGAGTCCAGTCCTCTGCCTTCATTAGCAGGACCAAGTACTGTCCCTGACAGATTTCCTCCACGATCCCAAAACAGCCCCCTTAAGGATTGAGCTCACAACCCTGGGTTGTCAGGCCAATGCTCAAACCACTGAACAATCTTGGGTGTAAAGGGGGATTGCTGCCAAGGATAGTGTCAAACCCCTTAAAAAATGGCAGGTCTGGGACAAACACTGGACTGACCATTTGCCTCCCTTGCCTTCTGGTAGGCATGCCTCAGCTCCTTCACCTTTTCTGTTCACTGCAGTGTGTCCTGATCACGGCTCTTCCCACACACTGCATGAAATCAGCCCTTAGGTATGGAAATTCATAGATCTGGAGAGCAGCTGGCACTGCACAGCCTCCTTTCCCCATAAACTGAGACAATCCAGCAGATCCACAGTGGCCCAAGCAGGAGAGCATTGGTTGTGTGGAGCTGCCATAGCCACCTGGTAAGATGTGATGTGAGCTCTCCACGCCGATCAAACAAGAAGGGGAATTTCAAAATTCCCAGGCCTTTAAAGGGGGAGGGGTGGAAGGTGTTTACCTCAATGCAGGACAGAGAAGTTGAAACTGCTTACCAGACTGGTCAGGATGGGCATTGTGAGATGCCTTCTAGAGGTCAATTACAGCAATAAAATGAAATACAAGTGTCTACACTGGCACTTCAGCAACAAAACGTTTGCATAAAAAGCCTTACAAGTCTCGTCAAGGTGGTTTTATTACCTTACTAAAACTGAGACGTTCCATCATCAAAAGTGGCTTTGGAGTCTGTACACTGCCACTGTTTCTTCTCCAAAGCTGTTTTTTGGTGAAAAAACTTAGCAGTGTAGACAAGGTCTAAGGAACAATGATGAATAATCAGTATCCACACTTGTGTTTGCTGTTGGTGCCTATTAAATTTTCCCAGATCATGATGTGTAGGAGTTACTGAAACACTGAGCACCATAAAACATGGAATTGGCATTAGTAGCATCACGTGGTCATAATTAATTTCTCTGAATAATTAAAATGTCATTTTCCAGTGTGTGAAGGGCAACCAATCTGCTACACATTTACTTGTGCATGTAGTGTCTCATATTAAGTTTTTCTCTCGATCCAGGCATTTGTACTGCGACCATCACCCTAGAGCCTCGGCACATACAGGAAGTCAGGAGGACATATGGTAGATGAAGGAGACACCATTGTGCCTCAGAGTTGGACACCTTCTCCCTTACTCCATGACAGATTTCAACACAACTGACTTCACCAACCCCTCCACCTTCATCCTGCAGGGCATTCCTGGCCTGGAGGCGGCCCATATCTGGATCTCCATCCCCTTCTGCACCATGTACGCCATAGCCATCTTGGGGAACTTCACCATCCTATTCCTTGTGAAGATGGATCCGAGCCTCCATGGCCCCATGTACTATTTCCTCTGCTTGCTGGCTCTCACCGACCTGGTCCTATTAACATCCACCCTGCCCAAAATGCTGAGCATCTTCTGGTTCAATTCTAGGGAGATCAGTTTCAGTGCCTGCCTCACCCAGATGTACTTCATTCACTGCTTCTCAGCGATGGAGTCTGGGATCTTCACGGCCATGGCTCTGGATCGCTATGCGGCCATCTGCCATCCCCTGAGATATTCTACCTTCCTGACAAACCCTATCGTGGCCAAGATCAGCTTGGCCATGGTGCTGCGCGGTGGTATGCTTGCACTTCCCTATCCCATCCTGGCGAGGCAGTGGCCATATTGCAAAACCAACATCATCCCCAGCCGTACTGCACACACATAGCTATGGTGAATCTGGCCTGCGCCGACACCCGCATCAGTAGTTACTATGGGCTCTTTGTGCTATTCTGTGTGATGGGTCTGGATGAGATTTTTATCACTGTGTCCTATATCCAGATCCTCAGGGTCATCTTCAGCCTCCCCACAAAGGACGCCCGGCTCAAGACTTTTCGGACCTGTGGCTCCCACCTCTTTGTCATTTTAGCCTTTTACATCTCAGGTCTCTTCATCTCCCTCCTATCCCGGTTTGGCCAGAATGTGCCGCTACATTTCCATGTTCTCATTGCCAATGTGTACCTCTTGATGCCCCTCGTGCTCAACCCCATCATCTACGGTGTGAGGACCAAACAGATCCGGGACAGGCTGTTTCGGTTCTTTACTCATGAAGGGGCCTAGTAGTTTCTCTTCCTGATCTGACTCTGAGATTGAACTACATGCACAACTGGCTGGTGATATGGTGCTGGTCCCTCTTCCTTGAATCCCTGACTGGAAAGTCAAAGTGACATTTCGTCCTTTCTTGGCCTTACTGTGTTGTATCATTGTGACAAACTGAGGAATCAGGCTGTGTACAATTTATTAATTCTTAGGGTTCCCACCTTTCTAATTGCTGGTAACTGGACCCCTGAGGCCCTGTGCCCTGCCCTGCCTATACCCCCATAGCCCTGCCCCCTGCCCCACCTCTTTCCACAACTCCTTTCCCCTATCTCACCACTTCCGCCAAGGCCCCACCTCTGTTGCTCTCTCCCCTCCTCCCCTCCCCTGCCCCATCCACTTCTGGTTCAACTCCATCTCCATCCCCACCACTCCAACTGGGCTCTCTCTTCTCCAGGGCTGGGAAAGAAATTGCTTCTGCCCGACAAGGAGCCTTCAGTGAGTGCAGCAAGGACACAGCGCTGGGGCCAACAGGCCAATGGGAGGCGAAGAGGGAAGCCAGGAAGCTGTGTAAAAGCAGCTGAGGTTGGGAGCAGCATCGTCCTTCAGCGAGTGAGACTGTGCATCCTACAGCTTGTGAGCCCTAAAGCTCAGCTATGGAGTCCTGAGGGCTGAGACCCTTGTGTGGTTTACTTCTTTAGTTTCATCTCCCTGTTGTCCCTAATCCCTGGGAGCCTCCAGTGGAGATGTGCTGGGAGCCCTTTGCCCTGAGCCAGGCCTCGGGGGCAGGGCAAGGGATCAGCTTTGAAGCGAGGAGGATAACAGCCCCTGTGTTAGCTGGGAAGGTGGGATGCTGGGCAGAGGCTGGGGTGGCTTAGGTAGCTCACAGGGAGGGAGATAAACAGCACATCTACTATTAGCCGGCTATTTACACATGCACACGCCACCTTATCTGGAACTCCAGGGCACCCATTGCCCAGGGGCTGAAGCTCAGTCTAACATATTCTCTGTGTGAAGCTTTTGATCACTACTTCTAGAAGCTCTTTATCCAGGCAGCATTCTCCCCATGTCATGGATGGGTTGAGCCACGTAGCGATAAACTGGTTTACCCAAGACCACATAATGAGACGGGACCACGAACTGGGCTGTATTAGATGCAATGATGCTATTTGTGTGTTGTGATCAGTGGAGTTGCCTCCTTCTTAAACAGGAGGAATTTATTAAAGAAACAGCTAAAAACTGCAGACGCAAAAACAAGTTTCCGCACAGTTCAGTTTTCAGCCTTGTCTTGCTTGTTTACCAGGGACCACACGCTGCCTGGAATGCTACATGGTTCATTGAGATCAACGATGTGCTGCAAGGAACCAAATCAGTGCAGCTTGTGACTTGTAGTCCCTGATTAGGATCTTTCGATAGCAACACACCAGAAATAATAAATAATAATAAATAATCTCAATAAACTGATTTACCCAAGGCCACACCATGAAACAGTGGCAGAGCTGAGAATAGGAACCGGGAGTCTTGACTCCCCCTTTCCCAGCGCCACTGCTCTGGGCATTGCTCCTCTGCATTGTGTTAGATGCAGTGATGCTATTTGTTCGTTGTGATTCACGGAGTTGCCGTTCTTCTTAAACAGGAGGAATTTATTAAAGAAACAGGTAAGAACTACAGCCACACAATCAGATTTCCACACAGCTCAGTCTTCAGCCTCATCTTGCTTGTTTATCAGGGGCCACACGCTGCCTGGAATGCTAAACAGTTCATTGAGACCAGTGATGTGCTGCAAGGGTCCAAACCAGTGCAGCATGATTCGAAGGCCCCAGTTAGGACCTTTCGATAGCAACAAACTAGGAATAATAAATAATAATCTCCATTTAATGCATTGAGAGGCTGTGTCCAAGGTCACCCAATGAATCTGTGGCAGATCTGGGACTCTTCACTCTGAGCTCACGAGTCTCTGCTGACACTTTATCTCCAATTAAATGTCTTGGGCCAAATCCTCAGCTGCTGTAAGTGGGAGCAGCCACACAGAGATCAAGGGAGATCAGCTCACTAGAGAAACCAATGGAGAGAGAGCTCCATGCCTCTGTGCTGCTGCAGAGACCATATGAGGATTGGCAGCTAGGGACTCGTGGGCTATGTTCCCATCTCAAAACACTTCCTTTCCTGCTGCCTCAGTTTTCCCAGCTGTAAAAGGGGGATACCTTCTGGAAGCTAGGAGCTAGTGAGCAATAGTCTGTGAATCAGTATGATCATAGTAACTGATGAGAATTACTGATCTCTGATCCCTTATCTACAGCCCCGTGTGCCTGTAGAAAGTGTTTGTGCCTTCCCTCAGTCATCCATGTCCAGATTTGTTTGTCTATCTGCCCTGCCATCCTGGGCATTTACAGGATATCAGACCCTGTGCAGATCTAGGCCTTATCCCTAGTTATCTTACTAATCAACTATAATTTTCAAATACACACAAATACACAGAGCAATTAATGTCTCTTTGACTCAGCGGACAGGCTAAGATTTCTCATCTCCCTTTGGGAAAGTCCCATAATTACTGCTTACCCCTAAAGCTGGATAAATAGCAGAGAAGTGCAGTCATGGAAAGAGAGACACTGGCTAGGGTGTCTCTGTTCCCCAGCCTGTTTGCTTCCAGATGCTGCTTCTCCCCTAGCGGGTGAGCGAACCCCCCTGGGATTGCACAGAGCTATCTTATAAACAGTGCACACCCTTGTCAGTTCTCAGTGTGGGATGTCGCCGCAGATGCTGGTGTGAGAAAGGAGTGGGACCACAACTACATGAGAAGGATTCCAAGGGAAGAAACTTCTGTGTCAGAATCCACAGGTACCCATCTCTTGCTATTGCACAGACCCGGCACGACATGGGAGTGATGGGATAGAGACCTATCTCTTGCTATTCCACAGACCCGGCACAACATGGGAGTGATGGGATAGAGACCCATCTCTTGCTATTGCACAGACCCGGCACGACATGGGAGTGATGGGATAGAGACCTATCTCTTGCTATTCCACAGACCCGGTACGACATGGGAGTGATGGGATACAGAATAGGTCTATGGTCTTTTCCGCTCTGCACAGCCACTAAACATCCCAGGGCCCTTGCCAGAGGGGTTGAGTTTGCCCCAGGATCATGGGCAATATGTCCCTCTTTGTTCTGACTCCCTCACTGGCTGATGGCCTCTAGCCCCAAAGTGGCTGTGTTTCAGTGCCACAGTGCATACTTCATGATGAAAGGTGTTAGTAGATGTCCAATTCAAGACCAAATCTGGAGGGCGTGGCAAGTAGTTTGCTCGGGTTCTAATGGGACACAACTCCCCTTGGAGTGAGAAATGAGTAAAAACCTCAGGAGGCAGATGTGCGTTAATGCACAGACACTCTCACCTCCTCTTCCAGCAATGGCTGTTAACGGGGGCCTGGGTGGGGGGGAAGAGGGGCTCTTGCCTCATGTTTATCTGCTATAACGCATGGAGGTGCTAGAACTCCTCACTGGAACGACTATACAAAATTTTCAACATGGGCAAGACATATTTTCTCCTAGCTTTATTTGAGAAATTGGTTGAACGAGACACTCGGAGTGAGAAATTGCAGTCCAAACGGTAAATGTTTGGCAAATCTATAAGCAAATGAAAATGTGGTCTCTGAATTTGAAGTGTCAGATCGTCTTAACAAACAGTGGTGCCAGCAGCATCACCTGCAAAGGTCAATCCATTTCTGCATTCCATTCAGAGAAGCTCTTTGCTCCAACAGTGTCTGTGGCAAGGCGTTCCACAGGCCAAAGGTATGTTATGTAAATAATTTTCTTTCATCAGTGTTATATGTTCAGACTTTCTATGGAATTGAATGTTCTGTTGTTCAAGTGTCGTGAGAGCCAGTAAATATAAATGCCTGATCTACTTTCTTTATTTAGAGATCCATAGGGTTTAAGGTCAGAAGGGACCATCTGATCATCCAGACTGAACTCCTGTATAGCACAGGCCATTAAATTTCACCCAGTTACCTCTGTATTGAGCTCAATAACTTGTGTTTGACTAAGGCCTGATCTACACTAGGATTTTACATCATGGAATCGTAGATCCACAGGGTGAGAAGGGACCACAAGGGTCATTTACTCTAACTCGCTGCCAAGATGCAGGGTTTGTTGTGTCTAAGTCACCCAGGACAGATGGCTGTTCAGCTTCCTTTGGAAAACCTCCAATGAAGGAGTTTCCACAACATCCTGAGGCATCTGTTCCATTGTCCTCCTGTTCTTACAGTTAGGAAGTTTTTCCTGAGATTTCATCTAAATCTACTCTGCTGTAATTTGAACCCATTGCCTCTTCTTCTGCCCTCAGTGGCAAAAGAGAACAACTTTTGTCCATCTTTTTTATGGCAGCCTTTCAAATATCTGAAGACCACTGTCTTGTTGCCCCTTAATCTCCTCTTTTCCAAACTAAGCATACCTAGTTCCTTCAGACTTTGCTCATATGGATCATATTCCATCCCTTGAATCATCCTTGTCTCTCATCACTGAATCCTTTCCAGTTTCTCTAAACCCTTCCTATACATTGACCACCCAAACGGGACACAATACTCCCCTGCTGAGACCTAACTAGTACTGAGTAGAGTGGTTCTATCACCTCTGGCGATTTTCATGTTATGTGTCTGATAATGCAACGGAAAATTGCATTTGCTTTTTCTGTAATAGCAAAAAAATTGACACCCCTGAGAGATGTAGCTATATCAACCTAACAATGGTGTTGACAGCGTGAGGTCTACCAAAGAATTCTTCATCAACCTAGCTATCACCTCTCAGGGAGGTGGGTTACCTACACTGACAGGGGAACCGCTGCCGTCAGGGTAAGTAGTGTCTACACTGAAGTGCTATGGTAGCAGCACTGTAGCGTTTTTAGTGTACACAAGCCCACAAGCAGATCTTCCAGAAAAGCATCCAGTCTGGATCTCCAGCCATGGAAAGTTGGAGAATCCACCACATCCCTTCACAGTTCATTCCAATCTTTAATCACCCTCAGTGCTAAACATTGGGCCCTTAGTTTCAACCGGAATTTGTCTGGTTTCAGCCTCCAGCCATTAGGCCTTGCTCTGCCTTTCTCTGGTAGATTACAGAGCCCATGAGTACCCTGGTTTTTCTCCCCATGAAAGTCTCCGCTTGATCATTTTTGCATAAGATAAGTAGATCTCTCTTTACGTCTCTCTCCCTATCTGACAGTTTGTAATGTGGACAGCAGAACTGGGTTTAGTCGTTTTCACCAATGCTGTGTGCAGAGGTAAAATCTTTCCACTGCTCAAACTCACCACTCCCCTGTTTATGCATCCAAGGATCACATCAGTCCTTTTGGCCACAGCCACACACTGGGACCCGATGATGAGTTGTTTGTCCACAATGACCCCCTAAATACTTTTCAGGGTCTCTGTATTCCATCATACAGTGTCCTAGTCTGTGAGTCGGGCCAGTCTTACCTGTTCCAAGAGGATAACTTTGAATTTAGCTGTATTAAACATTTTGTTTGTTTGTCTGGTCCTAGCTCACCATACACTCCAGATCAATTGGTGTGCCTGTGCTGGCCTCCTCATTGTAACCACTCTGGCAATCTTGGGTTGTCAGCAAATTTTATGTGCAATGATTTTCTATTTGCTTCCAGATCCTTCATGAAAATATTGAATAGTATCAGACCTAGAGCTGATCCCCGCAGAACACCACTAGAAACAGCCCTATTCACTGGCAATGACTCATTGACAATGGCTTTCTGAGCTCTATCAGTTAGCCAGATTTTTGTGCATTTGACATGTGCTCTGCTGATATTGTAGAGTGTTCATATTTTTCTCTGAATTTTTTCCTTTACTGATGGAAATGCCTTAGAGAAATCGAAATCTATTGCATCTGCATGGTTCCTTGATCAACCAAATATGTACTCTCATTAACGGATGTTGAGTTTCTTTGACAAGACTTGTTTTCCACACACCCTTTTGTTGTCTGGCATTAATTATATTCCTGGCATTTTTTCTAACTAATCCCATACTATGTTTTACATTGTTTCCTAACTTCATCAAATCTGTTTTTAAACTTTCCCTTTTTTAAACAGTTTATATTTAACAAAGAACTGTCCCTTTTCATTTTTTTTTCCTTTGATTTTCTGCTGCCTGATTGTGTACTTCTGGTTCCGATTTCAGAGTGTGGTTGATTGGTCAATTGGTAACTCTGGTATTTGTAACTGTAAGGTTCTACTTTAGATGCTGTTTAACATCCTGCTTGACAGCTAATGGACAGGAAAGTATTTCATCATCTCTTGGGATGATTCTTTCCAAGTGTGACGAAGTGGGGCTGTTCTTAACGTTCCCCCTGAATGCTGTGGGGGGGCCTCAGTTCCTGGCTACCCTCTGTCACCTGGCAACTAATGGCCAGGCCCTTCTCCCCTGGAAGGGGATGCTAAAGGTGTTGGAGACAAAGGTCGAGTGGCCTCCTGTGACATTATTGATATAAACTGGGACCATATAGAACATGGTTTGCAACCAAGGTCCTGTAGTGGCACCAGATCCTATGTAAAGGGGGTCATATAAGGTGTCTAAGACCAGGTTATGGGTTGCTGGTTATGATTATGCTGTCTGTGTGTCTGTATCATTATGTAGTTGAAGTTATAAGTATTGGCTGTATACTGTCTGTATTTCAAATTAGTGCTGCAGTTCTGGGAAACACCCCAGACAAGTTGGTGTTAGCTCTGCTTAGCCTGCTTGATGGCCCATTAAGCAACATCAGCTACACAACTGACTCATTGAGAGGAGGCAGATACGCCTTGTAACTCAGCAAAGTATGCACGGACTTGCCCATGTGCCTCCAAACTCCATTTTGCTGTAATTTTCCACAGTAAGAACAAAGAAGTGTTCTTACACCTGGAAGTGCCTATATAAGGCTGATGCCTCATCTCCATCTGGTCTTCAGTCCTGCATCCTACCTCTGGAGGGACTTTGCTAAACGCTGAAGCTCTACACAAGGGACTGATGACCCATCCCAGCAGGGGATTTTCTCCAGAGACTTGATTTGAACCTGCAGTTTACTCCATCACTGCTACAAGCCTGAACTAAGAACTTTGCCATTACTGTATGTAATTGATTCCATCTAACCAATTCTAGCTCTCATTTCTACCTTCTTCCCTTTATAAATAAACCTTTAGATTTTAGATTCTAAAGGATTGGCAACAACATGATTTGTGGGTAAGATCTGATGTGTATATTGACCTGGGTCTGGGGTTTGGTCCTTTGGGATCGAGAGAACCTTTTTTCTTTTACTGAGGTGTTGGTTTCCATAACCATTCATCCCCAGGATGGGTGGCACTGGTAATGATACTGGGAGACTGGACTGTCTAAGGAAATTGCTTGTGTGACTTGTGGTTAGCCAGTGGGGTAAAACCGAAGTCATTTTTGTCTGGCTGGTTTGGTTAGCCTTAGAGGTGTAAAAACCCCAGCCTTGGGCTGTGACTGCCCTGTTTGAGCAATTAATCCTGAACTGGCACTCTCATTTGGGTCCCTCCAGAACCACATCGTCACACCTCCTGGCCCGGGAAAGAGACAAAAAAGAGAGAGAAGGGGCTGGAAGGGTTTTCAGTCTGGAGCTGGCTGGGGATGAGGAGTGAGGGCAGACGTGGGGGTCTGGCTCACTGCCCCCCAGAATGGACCCAGCCAAGGGGTCTGGTTCTCTGTACCTACAAGCTCTGTGTTAGAACGTGTTCCAGTCGTCTAATAAACCTCCATTTTACTGGCTGGCTGAGAGTCACGTCTGACTGCAAAGCAGGGGTGGAGGACCCAGTGGATTCCCCAGGACCCTGCCTGGGTGGGCTCGCTGTGGGAAGCACACAGACAGGCTGAGGATGCTGAATGCTCCAAGGAGAGACCCAGGAGGTAAAGACATGGGAACTTCTTGCCACGAAAACAGTCTGTTCCAAGGGAGAGGAGGCTCCCCAAAGTCCTGCCTGGCTTTGTGGGGAGCAGTTCCAGAGCATCACCCAGGGACCCCGTGTCACCAAGTGAAGAACAAAAATATTTCTTGAATACATTTACCTTTTCTGGAACATTAAAATGTTTCATGAATTAGCCTGTACCTTTCTAGGAATTTCTTTTTTCTTAATATACTGAGCAACCTCCTTTATGTGATTCTTAGCTCTGTCAGAATGGATTTTTCCCTGATGTCTTTAATATCCCCTCACAATTTTCATAACTTCCCATTTATTTTGCTTTTCCCTTTCTCCAATTTGTTATATATTGCTTCCTCCCCACCGTAATTGCTGCCTTCACTTTGCTGCTCGACTGGGTTTTTAGCCAAAATTCTCCACTTCTCTGAGTGTAAGAACCATGGTTTGCCATCTCTCTAATAAACTCTTCTTAAAGAACTTTCCATTTTCCTTCTCAGTCTTCTGTCTAATTTTTTCCTCCCAATTAAATTTTCTAAAAATTTTCCTCACCTTTGGTGAATTAGAAACTTTGAAGCCCTAAGTATCTATAGTTATTACTGGTTGAGAACTATTCTCTGTTTGTCCATTTGAATGTAATCAGTTCTGTTCTTTTATTTTGTTCTCCTCTATCATATGCTGCCTCCTTTGTCTCTTCTCTAAACTAAACAGCTGCAGACTTTTCAGTCTCTCCACATAGGATAGTCTCCACCATTCTCATAGCCTGCCTCAGAAATCCCCTTTCTATCTGATGTATCCTTTATAGTGAGTGGATGGCCAAAACTGAGCAGATATCCAGAGCAGGGTATTCTCCGTCTCATTCCTTAGGCATCCAAACACTGTCTTTTTTTTGGCCGCTGCTGTGAATAAGCAAGTGTTTCCTTGGAGCTGCTGTCAATAAGTCTCAGGTCATTCCCCAAAGTTATGTTCTAGATGCTGTTTTCTCCTGGCACATATCTTGACAAATCTTTGTTTTCCTCCTAATCTCAGATTTTAAGCAACCAAGTGAATGAGGAACTCCCTACAGCATGAATTCTCTAGCCTGGTTTCATTGCATTAGGATATGTGTACACTGGAAGAGTTTTTTCACCAAAAATTTGGTCAATGACCAAAAGCCTGTTGAGAAAATCATTGTTGCATGTTCACACTGTCTTTCTCTTTTGGCATAGCACATCCACGTGTGGGGTGGTCACAGCGACAGTGAGAGCAATGCATTATGGGTAGCTATAACGATGCTGCCTTCGGTGGGAAACTTCTGTGAGTGTCAATTTAGGACAAATTGCTTAAAGCAGGGCAGTTACAGCCCAAGGCTGGGGTTCCTTTGCACATGAAGGCAAACCAAACCAGCCAGACAGAGCAGACTTCGGTTTTACCCCACTGGTTAACCACAAGTCACATAAGTAATTGCCTTAGACACTCCAGTTTCCCAGTATCACCACCAGTGCAATTTGTTACGGAGACAAATGGTTATGAAAATCAAAATCTCAATGAAAAGAAAAAAAAGGTTATCCCAATCCCAAAGGACCAAGCCCCAGAACCAAATCAATATACAAGTAAGATCTTATCCACAAATCATGCTGTTGCCAATCCTTTAGAATCTAAAATTTAAAGGTTTATTCATAAAAGGAAGAAGATAGAGATGAGAGCTAGAATTGGTAAAATGGAATCAATTACATACAGTAATGGCAAAGTTTTTGGTTCAGGCTTGTAGCAGTGATAGAATAAACTGCAGGTATAAATCCAGTCTCTGGAGTACATCCACAGCAGTGATCGGTCATTCAGTCCTTTGTTCAGAGCTTCACTAGGTAGCAAAGTCCCTCCAGAGGTAAGAAGCAGGATTGAAGACCAGATGGAGTAGATTTATCAGCCTTTTATAGTCTCTTGCCATGTGGCCTCTGGTTTCTTTGTCCCAAAGACAGACTATCCAGAATACAGCAGAGAAAAACCTTAGAGTTCTGTCTGATGCCAAATTGTCTGTGTTGTCACCCAGAAGAATAGCACAAGTTTGAAATACAGTATAGAGCCAATACTTATAACTTTAAATGCAAAAATGATCCACACATACAGACAGCATTATCATAATCAGCAGATCACAACCTTGTCTTAGAAACCTTATTTGACCCCCTTTATACAACATGTGGTGCCACTACAGGACCTTGGTTGCAACAATGATGTATACGGACCCAGTTTGTGTCAAAACATCACAATAGCTATCCCACAGTTCAGTTCTCCACCTTGTACTGATAGGTGTTGTGGGAAGGCAGAGCAAATTGCAGTGCATCATGGCTCCAGGCTTAATATCCCACAATGCATTGCTTTCTGTCCCAGCATTCCATGTTTTTCCACCTCTATTTTGCTGCATTTTTAATGTCTCTTGTTTTTTGCTCAGCTCACCATCTCTGTCTGCAGGACTGGATCCTGCTCTGCTCTCCGGTGCTCTTCTAGCAGTCTGAAGCACATCACAAATGTTAGTGAAATCAACAGGAGTCACAGTTGCCTGATGTGCTGTCTGACATGGATAGCAGCAGCGTTAGATAGTTTTTGGAATTCACAGAAGAACTGAATGTGGTGAAATGTTGATTTTCGGCTGGGGAAACTAGCACTCAGTGGTGGGATCACATTGTTATGCAGGTCTGGGATGATGAGCAGTGGCTTCAGAACTTTAGGATGTAGAAAGCCACCTTCCTGGAACTGTGTACTGAGCTGAATCCAGCCTTATGTTGCAAGGAAAACCAAATGAGAGTTGATCTCTGGGTGCAGAAGTGCGTAACGATTGCAGTGTGGAACCTGGCAACTCCAGGCTGCTACAATTCAGTCGTAAATCAGTTTGGTGTCAGGAAGTCAATCACTGGGGCTCTTAAGGCAAGCTTGCATGGCCATTAATCACATCCTACTATGAAGTCCTGTGACTTTTGATAACATGCATGAAAATTGTGGATGGCTTTGCAGAATTGGGTTTCCCTAACTGCAGAGGAAAAAAGATGGCATGCACATTCCAATTTTGGCACTGCATCACCTTTCAATGGAGTACATGAATTGGAAGGGGTACTTCTCCATGGTGTTGTGGGTGCTCATGGATCACCACAATCATTTCAGTGATATAAATGCAGGGTGGTGCAGAAAAGTGCATGATGCACAAATCTTCAGGAACACCAGCATTTCCAGAAAGCTGGAAGTGGCCGCTTTCTTTCCAGATCAGAAGATCCCTGTAGGGTATGTCAAAATACCCATAGTGATCCTAGGAGTCTGAGGTACCTGTTAATGTCATGGATCATGAAGCCATACATGGGAACCCTGGATAGCAGTAAGGATCATTTCAACAATAGTCTGAGTAGGGACAGGATGACCATGGAATGTGTATTTGGCAGATTAAGAGCACATTAGTGATGCCTTTATGGCAGGTTAGATCTCAATGTGGATAATGTTCCTATGGTCATAGCCACATGTTGCACGTTCCATAATATTTGTGAAGTAGAGTGGACTATTGAGGCAGAATGCTTGGCTGCTGGTTTTGAGCAGCCAGATACCAAGGCTATTAGAGGGGAATACTGGGGGGCAATTCGGGAGGCTTTGAGGCAGCATTTGGAAGATGAGAAGCAGTACTGTTTGTTGCTTTGATTGGGATTGCAATGCATAAAGAAGTTTGGATTGGTAGGATGCAGTTGTGATTGTTCTGGCCCAGGATTCAATGTATATTCACACACAGAGAGACACATATACATTCCTGCGGAGGGGGGCGGGGGGACACGTACCAGGGGAGGACTGACCTCTAGAGCTGAGTGTAAGTCCAGCTGTTGTTTTAAAAGCTGTCTGCGGGGATGGAGCGTAGGGGGAAGCGTGAAATCCCAGAAATCGGACATGGATGTGCGGGTAAAGTCTAGGGGCATGGGAGGGCATGAGAAAGAGCTCCGAATGTTCTGAAGAGGAAAAGAGACATACATCTCCTCAGTTTGGAAGTTTTTGAGGGACTGCAGCATGTTGGTTTTCGGCTCCAAAACTTTTATGAGCCTCAGTGTTTCATCCTTAGTGTATACCTCATTCTTTCCTGCTTGTTGTTTTCCCTCCACGGAACTCTGTTTTGTCTTCTCTGCGTCACAGAACTGCAGCACCTCCCTTCAAGAACATATCTGGTGAAGCACAAGTTACAATAAATAGAAGTATTCTTTTTAAGTACATGTAAAGCATTGAAACGCTACATTAAAATGCACCACTGGTAATGCACCACTCACTTTCTGATTGTCCCTTGACAAGCCAATAACATTGCAAGGATGGTGAGTGTTCCCAGGGCTGGAGGACATTGTGCGTGATGGAAAAGCAATGTGAAAGGGGTTGCAGGACACTTCTAAGGGGACAAGTATCAGAGAGGTAGCCGTGTTAGTCTGGATCTGTAAAAGCAGCAAAGAATCCTGTGGCACCTTATAGACTAACAGATGTTTTGGAGCATGAGCTTTCGGGGGTGAATACCCACTTCGTCGGATGTATCATTTTGTGGGTATTCACCCATGAAAGCTCATGCTCCAAAACGTCTGTTAGTCTATAAGGTGCCACAGGACTCTTTGCTGCCTCTAAGGGGACAACATTCTAAAGTTTCCCACCCATTTCCACATGCAGGGGTCACTGTGGCAGATATCTCTCTCCTGAGGGTAAGCAAAGAAGCAAGGGTGCAACTACTCCATGCTTGCGGCTTCTGCCCCAGTCCCTATGCTCCTCGTCTGTGTGCTGCGTTGATCCTTGTCCAAGTAATTGCAGAATGGGGTGGGAAAGTGTCCTTCAACGGAGAAGGAACAAAGCAGCTCTGCCGAGGACCCTCTGGCGGAGGACTGTGGAATCCTGTGAAATCTCTGTGTGCATCAGCACGCTGTTCCACTGTCCTGCGTAGCTGTATTGGGAAATGCTCAACACACAGAAACCCAGCCAGTCTTGTACATTTCTCTGCCTTCAACCCAACTCCACACTTCATAAAGCAAAACCACTTACCAGGGGTCTCCTCTCCTGCTTCTGGCTCAATGGATTGTGACTGCCAAGACTGGCTGGACGCCTCCAGAGTGGGGAACAGCTCCTCACTCGACACAGCAGTGAGTGACCCCTGCACGGGCTCCACATCTTCTAATGCCTCCAGTTCTTCATCGATGGCTTTCTCCTCTGGTTTAAGTCCAATTTGAATCGGCTTCAGCCCTGCCGATATCCATGGGGCTCTTGGCCGTGGAGGTGACGTTGCTCCCAAGAATGGCGTCCAACTCCGTCAGAAATGGGAGGTCTGGGGGATAGCACTGGATTGATCATTTGTCTCCTTTGCCTTCTGGTACATTTCCCTCTGCTCCTTCACCTTTCCTCTGAAATGCAGTGTGTCTTGATCATAGCTCTTTTCCCACAAACTACATGAAATCTGCATATAGGCATCGAAATTCCTACAGCTGGAGAGCTGATGGGATTGTACAGCCTCCTCTTCCCATATACTGAGCAAATCCCACAGCTCTGCAGTGGCCCAAGTGGGAAAGCATCTGCTGTGCGGAGCTGCCAAGCCACCTAGGAAGAGGTGATGTGAGCTCTCCATGCCTTGGAAATGAGAAGCGGGATTTCTAAATACCTGGGCCTTTAAAGGGGGAGGAGTGGGAGGTGTTTATCTCGATGCAGGACAGAGGAGTTGAAACTGCTTACCAGAGTCGCCAGGATGGGCATTGTCAGACTCCTGCAGGAGGCCAATTACAGAGGTAAAATCAAGCACAAGTGTCTACACTGGCACTTCAGTAACAAAACTTTTGTCTAAAAAGCCTTACAACTCTCGATAAGATGGTGTTATTACTTCACTGAAACTGAGAAGTTCCATCGTCAAAAGTGGCTTTGGAGTCTGTACACCACCACTATTTCTTCTCCAAAAGCTCTTTTTTGGTGAAAAACTTGGCACTGTAGACAAGGCCTAAGGAACAATGAATAACCAGAATCCACCCTTGTGTTTCCTGCTGGTGCCTATTAAAGTTTCCCAGACAACAATGGGTAGGAGTTACTGACATATTGAGCACTGTAATACATGGAATTGGCACTAGTAGGATAATGTGTTCATAATTCATTTCCCTGAATAATGAAAATGTCATTTTTCAGTGTGTGAAGAGTGACCAATCCGCTTCACCCATAAGAACAGCCTACAGTTGTGTGTGCATGTAGTGTCTCACATTAACATTTTCTCTCCATCCAGGCATTTGTACTGCGACCATCACCCTAGAGCATGGGAAAATAGAGGAGGTCGGGGGGCGTATGGTACATGCAGAGATACTGTTCTATCTCAGAGTTGGACACCTTCTCACCTACTCCATGTCAGATTCCAACACAACTGATTTCACCAACCTCTCCACATTCATCCTGCTGGGCATTCCTGGCCTGGAGGCGGACCATGTCTGGATCTCCATTCCCTTCTGCACCATGTATGTCATAGCCATCTTGGGGAACTTCACCATCCTGTTCGTTGTGAAGAGGGAAACGAGCCTCCATGGGGCCATGTACTATTTTCTCTGCATGCTGGCTGTCACCGACCTGGTCCTGTCTACATCCATGCTGCCCAAAATGCTGAGCATCTTCTGGTTCAATTCCAAAGAGATCAGTTTCAGTGCCTGCCTCACCCAGATGTACTTCATTCACTGCTTCTCGGTGATAGAGTCTGGGATCTTGGTGGCCATGGCTCTAGATCGCTATGTGGCCATCTGCCATCCCCTCAGATATTCCACCATCCTGACAAACCCCGTTGTGGCCAAGGTCGGCATGACTATGGTGCTACGTGGTGGCATGCTTACACTTCCCTATCCTTTCCTGGCGAGGCAGTGGCCATATTGCAGAACCAACGTCATCCCACAGCCGTACTGCGCACACATAGCCGTGGTGAATCTGGCCTGTGATGACACCCGCATCAGTAGTTACTATGGGATCTTTGTGTTATTTTCTGTGACAGGTCTGGATTTGAATTTCATTGCCCTGTCCTATACCCAGATCCTCAGGGCCATCTGCAGCCTCCCCACAAAGGATGCCCGGATCAAGACTTTTCGGACCTGCAGCTCCCATCTGTTTGCCACCTTAGCCTATTATATCCCAGGTCTCTTCATCTCCCTCATGAACCGGTTTGGCCAGAATGTGCCCCTGCATTTCCATGTTCTCATTGCCAATATGTACCTCATGATGCCTCCCATGGGCAGATGTGGTTGTGCCATCTCAAAAAAGATATGTTGGAATTGGAAAACTTTCAGAAAAGAGCAACAAAGATGATGAGGTATGGAGATTAATAAGACTGGGACTTTTAGCCTTGCAAAAGAGATGACTAAGGGGAGATATGATTGAAGTCTATAAAATCATGACTGGTGTAGAGAAAGTAGATAAGGAAGTGTTGTTCATCACTTCTCATAACACAAGAACTAGGGGTCATGAAATGAAATTAATAGGCAGCAGGTTTAAAACAAATAAAAGGAAGTATTTCTGCACACAATGTACAGTCAACCTGGGGAAGTCCTTGCCAGAGGATGTTGTGAAGGCCAAGACCATAGCAGGGTTCAAAAGAGAAGTAGATATATTCATGGAGGACAGGTCCATCAATGGCTATTAACCAAGATGGACAGGCATGGTGTCCCTAGCCTCTGTTTGCCAGAAGCTGGGAATGAGTGACAGGGGATGGATCACTTGATGATTCCCTGTTCTTTTCATTCCCTTGGGGGCACCTGGCATTGGCCACTGTCAATAGACAGGATACTGGGCTAGATGGACCTTTGGTCTGACCCAATATGGCCGTTCTTATGTTCTTATTTTCTTATAAATTTTGGCAAACTTTTAAAAATGAGGTCTTCGTACTGAAGTTGTCAGCCCAAACAGAAGGAGGTGCCACCAGTGCCACTTACAATGGCCGGTCCATTTCAGAATCCCATTCATCTAAGCTCTTTGCTACACTAATGTCTGTAGCAAGAGTTCCACAGGCCAGCTTGATTATACAAGGTGTTTGCTTTTCTTGATGTTATATGTTCAGACTTTCAATGTAATTGAATTGTCCCTTGTTCCTGTGTTGTGAGATTGAATAAATAAGGTTCAAGGTCAGCAGGGATCATTAAATCATCCAGCCTGCCCTCCTGTATAACACAGGGCATTACGTTTCAACCAGTTACTGTGATATTGAGCCCAATGACTTGTGTTTGACTAAGATCAGGTCTACAGTAGGAATATACATCACTGAATCATAGAACCGCAGCATGAGAAGGGATTGCAAGGGTCAAGATTTAGGATATGTGGCATCTAAACCACCCAAGACAGGTGACTATTAAGCGTTCTTTGGAAAACCTCTAGTGAAGGAGCATCCACTACATCCCAAGGTGTCTTTTTCATTACCTTCCTATCCTTATAGTTAGGAAGTTTTTCTTGAGATTTCATCTAAATCTGCAGTGAAATTGGATGTATTTGAAAAGACCATTTTTTTTTAAACCCTATGGTTGACCAGCAATTATATTCCTAGACTTTTTTTTAACTAATCCCATACCAGCTTGTTTGGCTCTTCTGCTGCCTAATTCTGTACTTCTGGTTGTAAATGAGATGTATGGTGGATCAGTCATTTCATTACTCTGGTGTTCATAGCTCTTAGGTTTTACGGTGGTTGCTGTTCAACATCCTGCTTGACTGCTAATGTAGTGGGATGTATCTCATCACTTTGATATCATTATCTCATGGTCCTTCTTTCCAAATGCAGAACAAAACTATTTCTTGAACACATCTACCTTTTATGCAACAATAACAACTTTCATTTCTGCCCTTAGGAGTGCACCTTAACCTACCTCCTTTTGTGATCCTTAGCCTTTCCAAGCATGGGCTTATCCCTGATATCTTTAACATCCCTTATCAATTTTTTTAACTTCAAATGTGTATTCCTTGAATTTTTCCCTTTTCCCACTTAATTCCATATTGCTTTTGTTCTCCATAATAGCTGCCTTTGCTTTGCCACTAAACCTGGTTTTCAGAGATATTACAGGTTGGGAACTGTTCTCTCTTTGTCCATTGGAATCTAATCAGTTCCAGTCTTTATTTTTCTGTCCTCTATCATATGACCCCTTCTTCGTCTCTTCTCTAAACTAAACAGTCCCAGACTTTTCACTCCATGATTTTCACAGCTTGCCTTACATATCCTGTTTTTATCTGCTATATTCTTTATAGAGACTGAGTGACCAAAACTGAGTGTGTGTCCAGAGCAGGTGTCATGGTATAATTCCCCACTCTGAACCTTAGCGTCCAAGAGATGGGGAACCAGCACGAATTCCTCTAAGTTCAATTACCAGCTTAGAACCTGTAGCGCTGCCACCAACCAGGAATTCCAGCGCCTGGTACACTCTGGTCCCCCCAAAACCTTGCCTGAGGACCCCCAAGACCCAGACCCTCTGAATCTTAACACAAGGAAAGTAAACCCTTTCCCTCACCGTTGCCTCTCCCAGGCTTCCCCTCCCTGGGTTACCCTGGAAGATCACTGTGATTCAAACTCCTTGAATCTTAAAACAGAGAGGAAAATTCACCTTCCCCCATCCTTCTCTCTCCCCCTCCCAGACTCTCCCTGAGAGAGAAAGTAATCCTAACACAGAGAGAAATTAACCTTTCTTTCCCCCTTCCCTCCTTTCTCCCCATCAATTCCCTGGTGGATCTAGACCCAGTCCCCTGGGGTCTCACCAGAATAAAAAAAATAATCAGGTTCTTAAACAAGAAAAGCTTTTAATTAAAGAAAGAAAAAAACAGTAAAAATTATCTTTGTAAATTTAAGATGGTATATGTTACAGGGTCTTTCAGCTATAGACACTAGGAATACCCTCCCAGCCTAAGTATACAAGTACAAATTAAAATCCTTTCAGCAAAATACAAATTTGAACTCCTTCCAGCCAAATACACATTTGCAAATAAAGAAAACAAACATAAGCCTAACTCGCCTTATCTACCTAGTACTTACTATTCTGGACATATAAGAGACTGTATTAAAGAGATTGGAGAGAAACCTGGTTGCACGTCTGGTCACTCTCAGAACCCAGAGAGATCAACAACCAAAACTAGCAGCACACACAAAAACTTCCCTCTCTCAAGATTTGAAAGTATTCTGTCCCCTAATTGGTCCTCTGGTCAGGTGACAGCCAGGCTCACTGAACTTGTTAACTCTTTACAGTCAAAAGAGACATGAAGTATTCCTGTTCTATTAACCCTTAACTATCTGTTTATGACAGCAGGTTATTCTCCATCCGATTCACTACGCATCCAAACATTGTCTTTGTTTTTCGTCACTACTGTGAATGAGCAGGTGTTTCTGTGCATCTGTTATCAATGACACCCAGGTCTTTTTCCCATAGGAGTGTTCCACTTGGGATATTTCCCCCGGCACATGGTTGGTCAAAAGTTTGTTTTTTTCCCACTCCCAGACTTTGAGTAACTGGGTGAATGGGTTTCATTACATTAACAAACAATGAGAGATGACCAATATTCACACTCTTAAGATTTGCTATAAGATGATGTGTGTGAATTATAGATGCATTGGGCACCGTCAAATATGGAACTGGCATTAGTAGGGTTAGTTATCCATAATTCATTTATCCAAATAAATGAAAATATTTTTCACTGTGTAAAGAGTGACTAATCTGATTCACCCATGAAAGCATCCTCTGGTTGTGCATGTAGTTTCTCACATTAACATTCTCTCTCTGTACAGGCGTTTGAAAAGCGACCATCACCCTAGACCCTGGGCACATACAGGAAGTCAGGAGAACATACGGTACATGCAGGAGACATCATTCTGCCTCAGAGCTGGACACTTTCTCCCCTATTCCATGTCATATTCCAACACAACCAACATCAACAACCCCCGCACCGTCATCCTGCTGGGCATTCCTGGCCTGGAGGCACCCCATATCTGGCTCTCCATCCCCTTCTTCCCCATGTACGCCATAGCCATCTTGGGGAACTTCACCATCCTCATTGTGAAGAGGGAGCCGAGCCTCCATGGGCCCATGCACTATTTCCTCTGCATGCTGGCCATCACTGACTTGGTCATGTCCACATCCATTGTGCCCAAAATGCTGAGCATCTTCTGGTTCAATTCCAGGGAGATCGATTTCAGTGCCTACCTCACCCAGATGAACTTCATTCACTGCTTTAAAGCAATGGAGTCTGGGATTTTCGTGGCCATGGCTTTGGATAGGTATGTGGTCATCTGCCATCTGCTGAGACATTCCATCGTCCTGACAAACCCTGGGGTGGCAAAGATTGGCCTGGCCATGGTGCTGCATGGCATCATGCTCATACAGCCCCATCCTGTCATTGCCAGATGGTGGCCATATTGCAGAACCAACATCATTCCCCACACGTACTGCGAACACATGGGTGTGGTGAATCTGACCTGTGCCAACATTGGCATCAGTAGTTACTATGGTCTCTTTGTGGTATTCTCTGTGATCAATCTGGATTTTTTTTATTGCTGTGTCCTATACCCAGATCCTCAGAGCCATCTTCAACTTCCCCACAAAGGATGCCCGGCTAAAGATCTTTGGGACCTGCATCTCCCACCTCTGTGTCATCTTAGCGTTTTACATCCCATGTCTCTTCTCTTTCCTCACACATCGGTTTGGCCACAATGTGCCCCTGTATTTCCACAATCTCATGGCCAACATGAACCTCCTGGTGCCCCCCATGCTGAACCCCATCATCTACGGGGTGATGACCGGGCAGATCCGGGACAGGCTGCTCCGGCTTTTTACTGATAAAGGGGCCTAAAGTTTTCTCCTGGTGCTCTGGCTCTCAGATCGAGGTCCATGCAGAGCTGGTCAGTGACATGGAGCTGGGCCCCCTTCCCTGAATCACCTGCTGGATAGTCAAAGAGATATTAAATCCTTTGCTGACCTTATTGTACGGTCTCAGGTTGATAAACTCGCATTTGGTCTACGTACAACTAATTGGGCTGCCCCCTTTTCTACTTGCCCCGAGGTTCCTCCCTCCTCCTCCAAGGCCCTACCCTGGTGACTCACTCCTCTCCTCTCCTCCCGCATCAGTTGCTGGATCATCTCTGTTGGGTTTGTCTTTGGACACGACGGACAGACAAGTAATTAGAGTATCCTCTGTCTTCAGACATGACCAACGGACACACTGGAATGCACAGAGACTGGAGTCTTCAGTTACAGATGTGTGTTTATTTGGCTTATGTTTGTTTTCTTTATTTGCAAATGTGTATTTGGCTGGAAGGAGTTCAAATTGGTATTTTGCTGAAAAGATTTTAATTTGTATTTGTACACTTAGGCTGGGAGGCTGTTCCCAGTGTCTGCAGCTGAAAGATCTTGTACCTCTTCCATTTTAAATTTAGAAAGAGAATTTTTACTGTTTTTTCTTTCTTTAATTAAAAGCTTTTCTTGTTTAAGAACCTGATTGGTTTTTATTCTGGTGAGACCCCAGGGGACTGGGTCTGGATTCACCAGGGAATTGGTGGGGAGAAAGGAGGGAAGGGGGAGAGAGAGGTTAATTTCTCTCTGTGCCAGGATTACTTTCTCTATCAGGGAGAGTCTGGGAGGGGGAAAGAGAAGGAGGGAGGAAGGTGAATTGTCCTCTCTGTTTTAAGATTCAAGGAGTTTGAATCACAGTGACCTTCCAGGGTAACCCAGGGAGGGGAAGCCAGGGAGAGGCAACAGTGAGGGAAAGGGTTTACTTTCCTTGTGTTAAGATCCAGAGGGACTGGGTCTTGGGGGTCCCCGGGCAAGGTTTTGGGGGGACCAGAGTGTACCAGGCACTGGAATTCCTGGTTGGTGGCAGCGCTACAAGTTCTAAGCTGGTATTGAGCTTAGAGGAATTCATGATGGTACCCCATCTTTTGGACGCTAAGATTCAGAGTGGGGAATTGTACCATGACAGGCACCTTATAGATTAACAGACGTATTGTAGCATGAGCTTTCATGGGTGAAGACCCACTTCGTCGGATGCATGTACTGGTATCACTTGATGTTGGCACAAGTTTGCGTGAGCACTCTGTGACTAGAACTTCTTATGAATGGGTGTTTCTGCAATGTCAACCCTGTTCTTGCCAGATTCTGTGAGCGCCCCCTTCCTCGTACCAGAACTCTGACAGAAGGGCTTATGTCTCAGGCTCTCTTCCTATTACAAGTAGTCAGGTAGCCATGGAGGGAGACCTCATTGTGGAAGGATACAGAGGAACCCCCAGGGGGTCCTCTGAAGAACCAACATTCCCAGCACCTATCACCAGAGCTCCTGTAGGAGTGTCCAGCAATGACCGCCCTCACACATTTTTACTGTAACCACAAAACACCCCACTTTCAGCTGGGCTTACGAACAAGTAGCCCGGGTTGACAGAGCCATGAATGATCTCTTGAGAGCTGAACCATGGCCACAATTCGAGCTAACAATCAATCACCTCTACCATATCGATCAGGACCCTCAAACTCAGGAAGTCAGAACCCAGTTAGTCACCTCCCTCTGCCATAGAAAGGCCGTTGTGAGGTTTGCCCATGATAATCCCACAGCTGGCCATTTAGGGGCAATAGAAGACACTGGCTCAAATCCTAGCTTCCTTCTTCTGGCTGAAGGTCCATCATGAGGTGAGAGATTATTGCAGTTCCTGCCTCAGTGACAGATGGCTGGGGGTGTCAAAAGTTCCCATGGTCCCCTTGTGTAGTGTGGGTCCCCTTTGAGAGGGTCGTACTGGACCTGGTGGAACCCTTCCCGAAGAGAAACACTGGGTTTTGTTACAGACTTGTCCTGAGGGACTATGCTACCCACTTACTCAAGGCCAACCCACTATGCAGTGGAGCTGTCAGAGAGATATATCTGAGTTGGGCTGCACCAGAAGATTCTCACTGATCAGGGGATCAACTTTACTGCCTGGTTGCTCTGCCAGGCGTGCACAATACTGGGCAGAAGACACTACAGACCTCAGTGTACTACCCCCAGACAGATGGCCTTCCTGAATGTCTCAGCAGGACTTGAAAAGTTTCCCTCAAAAGAATCACGCCAGTGGGACCAATGGATTCCATCAGTATTGCTCTCTAATAGGGAAGTATCCCAATCTTCCCCTTTGAGCTTCTGTATAACCGTCAGCTGTATCAAATGAGAGAGGCCTGGTGACACACCCCATCGAGAACCCAGGGACTCTTGCAGTATATCCTGCATTTTCAGGTGCCCTTACGAAAGAAAATCTGCAGATGGCTCAAGGATCCCAGGAGAGAAACTACAATCAGGGGGCCTGGGCCCCCAATTTGAGCCCAGGGACAGGGTGCTCCTGCTTTTCCCTAAGAGGAGCATAGTGCAAGAACGTGACATGCTACCACAATAGATGGGAGAGCTTTTATTAGTAGGAGGATGCGAAAGCCTTGTGCCTTTTGCTAAAGTGCACCCAGAAACCAAGGGTTTGGAAGCTGTGTTATCAGTGGAGGTAGCGGATGATAACCGCATTGATATGAAAATTAGCAATGAAATCTCCCCTGAAGCTCAGGCTATTAAAGTGGCCACCTGCAGCAGGGATGAGTGTTCTGCTGGAAGTTCAGAGCGAAGGGGGAAAATCCCAGAACTGCTGAGAGAGTCTCCTTTATTCCTCTGCAGCAGGGGGAAGCTGCATGCTTGCAGGGGTAGGGGTGGTTGAGACAAGCTCCTGCCCCGGAGCAGAAGGCAAAAGTTCCTCACATGGGGAGGAGACTCTATTGCCTGTCTGGGAGAGAAATGTCCATGTTGCAGCTAATTCAGGGACAAACACAGTGCTAGGGGGAATAGGAAGATGTGTCCCAGAGGGTAGCCCAGAGAAGGATGATGGACTCGTAGAAACCACTGAGGAGGTGCAGGAGGGTTACTTTGACACTGTAGCAGGAGGTAACACCACCTCAGAAAGGGCGGGGGTGGAGCACCTCTCAGTGACACAACTGCCCAGTCTGTTAGCTGTGAGCCCTTCACAGCTGAGCAGGGGATAGATCCCACCCTAGAAAGCACAGGGGTTTGTGTCCTGGGGAAGAAGAGAAGGAAACTGGGGGAAAGGAATAGTGGGAGAAGAGGAAACTAGCTATGGGAATAAAGGGAAACAAGAAGACTTTTTATCAATACATTAGAAGCAAGAGGAAGACCAAGGACAGGGTGGGCCCACTGCTCAGTGAGGAGGGGGTAACAGTAACGGGAGACTTGGAAATGGCAGGGATGCTTAATGACTTCTTTGTTTCGGTCTTCAGTGAGAAGTCTGAAGGAATGTCTAATATAGTGAATGCTTACGGGAAGCGGGGAGGTTTAGAAGATAAAATAAAAAAAGAGCAAGTTAAAAATCACTTAGAAAAGTTAGATGCCTGCAAGTCACCAGGGCCTGATGAAATGCATCCTAGAATACTCAAGGAGTTAATAGAGGAGGTATCTGAGCCTCTAGCTATTATCTTTGGGAAATCATGGGAGATGGGGGAGATTCCAGAAGACTGGAAGGGTGCAAATATAGTGCCCATCTATAAAAAGGGAAATAAAAACAACCCAGGAAACTACAGACCAGTTAGTTTAAGTTCTGTGCCAGGGAAGATAATGGAGCAGGTAATTAAAGAAATCATCTGCAAACACTTGGAAGGTGGTAAGGTGATAGGGAATAGCCAGCATGGATTTGTAAAGAACAAATTGTGTCAAACTAATCTGATAACATTCTTTGATAGGATAACGAGCCTTGTGGATAAGGGAGAAGCGGTGGATGTGATATACCTAGACTTTAGTAAGGCATTTGATACGGTCTTGCATGATATTCTTATAGATAAACTAGGAAAGTACAATTTAGATGAGGCTACTACAAGGTGGGTACATAACTGGCTGGATAACCGTACTCAGAGAGTAGTTGTTAATGGCTCCCAATCCTGCTGGAAAGGTATAACAAGTGGGGTTCCGCAGGGGTCTGTTTTGGGACCGGCTCTGTTCAATATCTTCATCAGCGATTTAGATGTTGGCATAGAAAGTACGCTTATTAAGTTTGCGGACGATACCAAACTGGGAGGAATTGCAACTGCTTCGGAGGATAAGGTCAAAATTCAAAATGATCTGGACAAATTGGATTAATGGTCTGAGGTAAACAGGATGAAGTTCAATAAAGATAAATGCAAAGTGCTCCACTTAGGAAGGAACAATCAGTTTCACACATCAGAATGGGAAGAGACTGTCTAGGAAGGAGTATGGCAGAAAGAGATCTAGGGGTCATAGTAGACCACAAGCTTAATATGAGTCAACAGTGTGATACTGTTGCAAAAAAAGCAAACGTGATTCTGGGATGCATTAACAGGTGTGTTGTAAACAAGACACAAGAAGTCATTCTTCCACTTTACTCTGCGCTGGTTAGGCCTCAACTGGAATATTGTGTCCAGTTCTGGGCACCGCATTTCAAGAAAGATGTAGAGAAATTGGAGAGGGTCCAGAGAAGAACAACAAGAATGATTAAAGGTCTTGAGAACATGACCTATGAAGGAAGGCTGAAGGAATTGGGTTTGTTTAGTTTGGAAAAGAGAAGACTGAGAGGGGACATGATAGCAGTTTTCAGGTATCTAAAAGGGTGTCATCAGGAGGAGGGAGAAAACTTGTTCACCTTAGCCTCCAATGATAGAACAAGAAGCAATGGGCTTAAACTGCAGCAAAGGAGATTTAGGTTGGACATTAGGAAAAAGTTCCTAACTGTCAGGGTAGTTAAACACTGGAATAGATTGCCTAGGGAAGTTGTGGAATCTCCATCTCTGGAGATATTTAAGAGTAGGTTAGATAAATGTCTATTAGGGATGGTCTAGACAGTATTTGGTCCTGCCATGAGGGCAGGGGACTGGACTCGATGACCTCTCGAGGTCCCTTCCAGTCCTAGAGTCTATGAGTCTATGAGAATGTCTCCTGACTGGTCTCTTGAGAGAGGATACCCAGAACAGAATGGCTGGTTTATCATCTCTGCACCCAGGTACCGAACCTGAGGCTTTGAGAGGAAACTGTGTACTTCACCTCCAGGAGGGCAGCAGTCACATAGCTGACCTCTCAGGGATGGTGGTAGGGGTGACAGAGAATACTCTAATCCAGGTCCAAATTTGTCAGGACTTCATTCCCGATGAGTTTTTGAAAATGAACTCTGTCTCTTTAAGACAGGATGTGGATCCTACTGAAGAAATGATTGTCTGTGAAAATGCCAATGACCCACCTGACAGAGGGGAGGAGGTCATTACCTGAGCTGGTAGGCAGAGCATTGCAGAGAGCTCAACAGTAACCATATTCCAGTTTGCACCCCAGGAAACTCTGTCACACACACCTAATGGGTGAATCCATTTCCCTCTTCTGAAGCCGTCATTTAGTGACAGAGAGTCTGTGGTTAAGGCAGAAAAATCAGGACTTGTGGGATCAGTTTGTCATTCTCTTTCTGGCCTTCACCAAGTCGTCACCCTTTGTCTCAGTTTACCTACCTTTGTATTGAGGATATGATCATAGTCACTTTCCTTTGCTAGGTGTTTTGAAGACCCTTCAGTGAAGGGTTCTGCACAGTGATGATAGTTACTGATGAGAATTATTGATTTCTGATCCCTTAGTGACAGCCCTGTGTGTCTCCAGAAACTGTTCATGTCTCCCCTCAGTCATCATTCTCCAGATCTGTCTGTCTACTATCCAACCAGGCATCCTGGCCATTTACAGGGTATAGACATCTACACATTGTCCTGAGCTTTCTTCCTAGTCAGCTATGATTTTAAAATATAAACACAAACACTGTGCAGCCAATTGCTCTCTGACTCAGCACAGAGCCTGAATGTTCTCACCTCCCTTTGGGAAGGTCCATTAATTACTGTTTACTCCTAAAGCTGGATAAAGAGCACAGAAGCACATAGATGGAAACAGAGACATATGCTAGAGTGTCTCCAGTCTCCAGCATGTTTACATCCAGATGTGACTTGTCCCACAGAGGCCAAGTGGAGTCCACAGAGATTGCACAGAGCTATATAATAAGCAGTTCATACACAGTGTTGGCTCTTGGCGTGGGATGCTGCTGCATATGCTGGCGTGAGAGAGGTGTTGGACATGGCTAACTGAGAGGGATTCCCAAGGAAGACATTTCTGCTTCAGGATTCACAGGTACCATCTCTTGCTCAGGAGCTCACCTACTCAGTAAGCCTAGTGCAACACTGGTGAATGGGATAGAGAGAGTAACTCTATTGTGCTTTTCACACTGCACAGCCATTAAATATCCCAGGACCTTTGCCACAGGGGATGTGTTTAATCCACTATGGTGGGTCAAAATGTCACTCTTTTTTGTGTACCACCACCTGCCCCAGCTGATTGTCCCCAGCTCCTAGGTGGCTGCATTTCGGTGGCACAGGTGATCCTTCAGGATGAAAAGTGTTAGGAGATGTACAATACAAGCTCAAATTCTTAGTCTGTGGCCCATAATTTGCTCAGTCCCTACTAAGGCAAAAATTCCCCTTGGAGTAAGAGCTGATTAAAGATCTCAGGAGCCAGCTGTGTGTTAATGTGGAGACACTGTCACCTCCTCTGGCATTTCAGGGCTCTGATTGTTAACGTAAGAACATAAGAATGGCCATAATGGGTCAGGCCACAGGTCCATCTAGCCTGTATCCTGTCCTCGGACAGTGGCCAGTGCCAGGTGCCCCAGAGGGAATGAACAGAACAGGAAATCATCAAGTGATCCATCCCTTGTCGTCCATTTCCAGCTTCTGGCAAACAGAGACTAGGTGCACCATCCCTGCTCCTCCTGGCTAATAGCCATTGATGGACCTATCCCCCGTGAACTTATTGAGTTCTTTTTTGAACCCTGTTATAGTCTTGGCCTTCACAATTTCCTAAGGCAGGGAGTTCCACAGGCTGACTGTGCACTGAGTGAAGAAATACTTCCTTTTGTTTGTTTGTTTGAAACCTGCTGCCTATTAATTCCATTGGGTGACCCCTAGTTCTTGTGTTATGAGAAGTAGTAAACAACACTTCCTTATCTACTTTCTCTACACCAATCATGATTTTATAGACCTCAGTCATATCTTCCCTTAATCGTCTCATTTCCAAGCTGAAAAGTCTCAGTCTTATTAATCTCTCCCCATATAGAAACCGTTCCATACCCCTAATAATTTTTGTTGCCCCTTTCTGAACCTTCTCCAATTTGAATACATCTTGATATGGGGCAAACACAACTGCATGCAGTATTAAAGATATGGGCGTACCATGGATTTATATAGAGGCAATGAGATATTTTCTATCCTATTCTCTACCCCTTTCTTAATGATTCCCAGCATTCTGTTCACTTCTTCACCTGCTGCTCCACATTGAGTGGATGTTCTCAGAGAATTGTCCACAATGACTCTGAGATCTCTTTTTTCAGTGGTAACAGCTAATTTAGACCCCATCATTTTATACATATAGTTGGGGTTCTGCTTTCCAATGTGCATTATGTTGCATTTATCAACATTTAATTTCATCTGCCATTTGGTTGCCCAGTCACCCAGTTTTGAGAGACTGGCTCCCAGCCCCTTCCACGAATCCCTTTCCCCTCCCAGCAGAAACCAGGCATCCTGCGTTCCAGTTTCTTCTCTCTTCAAGCGCCCGGAATCCACTCTGGAGGATTTACAGATTCTCTACGTTCTTTTTTATACAGCAGTGTCCAAAGTTGGATACAGTACTCCAGCTGTGGCCTAAGCAGAGCTGAACAGAGCGGTACGATCACTTACTGAGACTTGCACGTTATGCGTCCACTAATACAACCTAACATTGCATTTGTCTTTTCTGAAACGGCAAGAAAAACCCACTCCCCTGAGAGATGTAGCTATATCAACCTAACCCCCATGTAGACAGCATAGGGTTGATGGACAAATCATTCCATTAACCTTGCTATCACATCCCAGGGAGGTGGATTACACCCTGCCATCGGTGTAAGCAGTGTCTACAACTGAAGTGCTATGGCAGCACCACTGCAGCAATTCAAGTGTAGACAAGCCCTCCAGCAGGTCTCCCAGAAAAGCATCCAGTCTGTGTCGGCAGACATGGTGAGTTGGAGAATCCACCACTTCCCTTCGCAGTTTGTTCCAATGGTTAATCACCCTCAGTGCTAAACCTTTGCCCCTTATTTCCAACTGGAATTTGTGTGGCTTCAGCTTTTAGCCATTGGGCCTTGCTCTGCCATTCTCCGCTAGATCACAGAGCCAGTTATGACTATTTAGGATAAATAGTGGAAGCTCCTTAAATCTCTTAGTAGCCAGCATTTTCTGCAGCTTCCAATTATTTACGTGACGCTTTCCTGCACCTTCTCCAATTTTTCAACATTGTTTTATAAATGTAAATCCCCGGTCTGGACAGTCAGTTTTCACTAATGCCATGTGCAGAGGTAAAATCCTTCCACGGCTCCAAGTCACCAACACCTGTTTACACATGCAGGGATCACATCAGCCCTTTTGGCTACAGCCTGAAACTGGGAGCTCCACAGTGACTGTTAAATCCTTTCCGAACCTCCATTCACTGACAAATTGGCCATTGACATCTGCTTTCTTAGATCTGTCAGTTAGCCAGTTTTTAGTCCATTTAACGTATGCTCCACTGGTACTGTAGAGTGTTCATTATTTTCCCCTACAAAATCAAATGTCTCAGAGAAATCAGAGTCTATGGCATCTGCACGGTTCCCTTGATAAGCCAAACGCCCTCTCATTAAGGGATAAATTCAGTTTTATTTGACAAGACCGATTATCCATACATCATGTTATTGATGGGCATTAATTATATTCCAAACTTTTTTGAACTAATCAAATATCAGCTTTTTCATTATTTCTTATCTTGTCAAAGCTTTTTTCTCAACATTACCTTTATTTTTTATAATTTACTTTTAACAGACACCTGTCCTGCGTTTGATTCTTTCTTTATTTCTTTCTGCTGCCTGAATGTGGATTTCTGGCTCACAAGGAGCTATGTGATTGATTGGTCAGTTCATAACTCTGTTGTTCAACAGTCGATGCTAATGGACTGGAAAGTATTTCATCTCCTAATGTGAGCTTCTTTCCAAATGCAGAACAAAACTGTCTCTTGAACACATCTACCTTTTCTCCAATATAGACAAGTTTCTTTTCTCCCTGTAGGAATCATCCTAAAGGTTTTCAAGGGTTTCTTTTGTACATCATATACTTAATAACCTCCTTTTTCTGATCCTTAGCTCCACCAATCATCGATATTTCCATGATATTTTAATGCCCCTCATTAATTTTCATAACTTCCAATTTGTATTGTTTCCTATCTATTTTCCCTTTTCCCCTTTTGTTATATATTACTCCCCCTGCCTAATTTCTGCCTTCTATTTAATAAACTCCCAATTTTCATTCACATTTTCTTGTCTACATTTTTCCTCTCAATCAATTCTGCTGATAATTTGCCTTAGTTATCTGGAATTAGCCCTTGTGAAGCACAAAGTGTTTATAGATATTACCAGCAAGGAACTTTCTTTCTTTGTCCATTTCAATGTAATCATTTCAATTCTTTATTTTCCTCTCCTCTATCATATCTTCCTTCTTTGACTCTTTCCTAAACAGTTCTTGACCTTTCAGTCTGTCCACAAAGGACAGGCTACACCATTCCAATAGCCTGTCTCAGAAACCCCTTTTTATCAGCTGCATCCTTTATGGACACTGGGTGACCAAAACGCAACTTGTGTGCAGAGTAGGTTATTGTCCATCCTATTCCTTATGTATCCCAAGATTGTCTTTGTTTTGGCCACTGTTGCAAAGGAGCATGTGTTTCCATGGAACTGCTCGAAATGACACTGTGATCTTTTCCCTGAGGTCTATTCTTGTTGGGGTGTTTCCCCCTGCACATGTCTTGCCAAAGGTTTGCATTTTAACTACGCTCTGATTTTGAGGTACTGGGTGAATGTGGAACTCCCTACAGCATGCACTTTCTAGCCTGGCTTTCATTGCAGTAAGGAACAATAATGCTGTCATAAACAGACAGTCCAGAGTTAATTCCTCTTTTACCTGTAAAGGGTTAAGAAGTTCACTTAGCCTAGCTGACACCTGGCCAGAGGAACCAATGGGGGGACAAGATGTTTTCAAAGAGGGAGGAGGGAAATCAGTCTTTGTCTATTCAGAAAAGTTTGTGCAGAAGTAGAGGATCCAGGAATCAGCCATCAAACATTTCTTAAAAGTCGTACATGTTTAAAAAAGGTCTGTATTAAATAATGTTTATTTTCTTTTGTGACTTCATTTTGTATAGAGGGGGAATCAAATTGGGTTTCTTTGTGTAACTAAGGTTTTGCCTAGAGGGACATCTTCTGTGTTTTGAATCTGTTGTCTGTGAGAGTAGCTTGCTTGCTAATCTCACAGACGTTTTCCTTTCATCCTTCTTCTTTAACTAAAAGTCTTCTTTTAAGAACCTGATTGATTTTTCCTTGTTTTAACATCCAAGGGGGTTTTTGATCTTGGCTCACCAGGAACTGGTGGGAGGTGAATCAGTCTCAGTCCTGCCACGAAAAGGGGGATAAAGACTGGGGAAATATTTTGGGGAGAATACAGAGTTTCCAAATGACTCTCCCATAAATGTTTGTTTAAACTATTTGATGGCGGTAGCTGCTAGATCTAAACTGTTAAGTAAGCTTAGGGGTTATCTCATGCAGGTCCCCACATCTGTACCCTAAAGTTCAGAGTAGGGGGTGACAGCTTGGCAAATGTATAACCAGTATCCACACTCATTTTATTCCTGCGGGTACCTATTAATGTTTCCCACATCACAACACATTATTGACACATGGAGCAGCATAAAATATGGAATTGGCATTAGAGGGTCATTTCTTCATAATTCATTTTTCTCAATAATTAAAATGTCATTTTTCTGTGTGAAGAGTGACCAATCAGCTTCACCCACGAGAACAGCCTCCAATAGTGCATGTAGTGTCTTATATTAATATTGTCTTTCCACCCAGGCATTTGTATTGTGACCATCAGCCTAAAGCCTGGGCACATACAAGAAGTCCGGAGAACATACGGCACATGCAGGAGAGACCGTTCTGCCTCAGAGTTGGACACCTTCTCCCCTACTCCATGTCAGATTCCAACACAACCGATTTCACCAACCCCTCCACCTTCATCCTGCTGGGCATTCCTGGCCTGGAGGCGGCCCACGTCTGGATCTCCATCCCCTTCTGCACCATGTACGTCATAGCCATCTTGGGGAACTTCACCATCCTGTTCATTGTGAAGATGGATCTGAGCCTCCATGGCCCCATGTACTATTTCCTCTGCTTGCTGGCTGTCACCGACCTGGTCGTGTCTACGTCCATCCTGCCCAAAATGCTGAGCATCTTCTGGTTCAGTGCTAGGGAGATCAGTTTCAGTGCCTGCCTCACCCAGCTGTATGTCTTTCACTCCTTCTCAGTGATAGAGTCAGGAATCTTCGTGGCCATGGCTTTTGATCGCTATGTGGCCATTTGTGATCCCCTGAGACATGCAACCACACTGACAAACCCTGTGGTGGCTAAGATCAGCCTGGCCGTGGTGCTGCGTGGCAGCTTGCTCGTATTACCCTACCCCTTCCTGTTGAAGCGGTGGCCATATTGCAGAACCAACATCATCCCTCAGCCATACTGTGCCCACATGGCCGTACTGAAGCTGGCCTGTGCCGACATCCGCGTCAGCAGTTACTATGGCCTCTTTGTACTATTCTGTGTGATGGGTCTAGATGTCATTTTTATTATTTTGTCCTATACTCAGATCCTCAGGGCCATCTTCTCCCTCCCCACAAAGGATGCTCGTCTCAAGACTTTGGGCACCTGTAGCTCCCACCTATGTTCCATCTTAGTGTTTTACATCCCAGGTCTATTCTTCTCTCTCTCTTACCGGTTTCAACAGAATGTGCCCCTTCATTTCCATGTTCTCATTGTCAATGTGTACTACCTGATGCCCTCCATGCTGAATCCCATCATCTACGGGGTGAGGACCAAACAGATCCGGGGCAGGGTGCTCCGGCTCTTTACTCATAAAGGGACTTAAAGTTTTATCCTGACACTCTGACTGAGTCTGTGCAGAGATGGCTGATGACATGGTGCTGTACCCTTTTTCTGAATCACTTACTGGGCAGTCAGAGAGACATTAAACCCTGTCCTGACCTTACTGTGTATTGTCAGCTTTGGAATCAGTCTGGGTACAGTTCATTAACACATAGGGTTTCCACCTTTCAATATTTGGTAACTGAATTCTTGAGTCTCCTGCACCGTCTCTTACTATTCCCTCAAGGCTCTGCCCCAAATTTCTGCTCACTTAAGAACATAAGAACAGCTACACTGGGTCAGACCAAAGGTCCATCCAGCCCAGTATCCTGTCTTCCCACAGTAGCCAATGCCAGGTGCCCCAGACGGAGCGAACCTAACAAGTAATGATCAAGTGATCTCTCTCCTGCCATACATCTCCATTATCTGACAAACAGAGGCTAGGGACATCTTTCCTTATGCATCCTGGCTAACAGACATTAATGGACTTAACCACCAGGAGTTTATCCAGTTCTCTTTTAAATTTTGTTCTAGTTCTAGCCTTCACAGTATCCTCTGGCAAGGAGTTCCACAAGCTGACTGTGCGCTGTGTGAAGAAGAATTTCCTTTTATTTGTTTTAAACCTGCTGCCCATTAATTTCATTTGGTGGCCCCTAGTTTGTATATTATGGGAACAAGTAAATAACTTTTTCTTATTCAGTTTCTCCACACCACTCATGATTTTATATACCTCTTTTCTTTAATCCTCTGAACATTTTCTAATGCCAGTATATCTTTTTTGAGATGAGAAGACCACAGTGTTCACAATGTTGACGTACCATGGATTTGTATAAGGGCAATAAGATGTTCTCCGTCTTATTCTCTATCCCTTTTTTAATATTTGGGGTTATTTTTTCCAACGTGCATCACTTTACACATCGGAAAAAACTTCTCTGTTTCCCTTCCTCCATCACTCACTGGATCAGCTCGGACTCCCCTCCCCACCAACTGGGCTCACTCTGCCGTAGGGCTGGGAAGGAACTTGGAGTGCAGTGGGGACCCAGCTCTGGGGCCCACAGGCCACTCAGCAGCAGAGAGGGAAGCCAGGAAGCCCCACACAAATAGCTGAGGCTTGAGAGCAGAGCTGTGAGGCAGGCAGGTAAGGCTGTGCACAGTGCAGTTTGTGAGCCCTGACCCTCGCCTACCAATTCCTGAGGGCAGAGACCTTTGTCTGCCTTACTTCTTTAGCTTTCAGCTCCTCTTTGTCCCTCCCTTCTGGGGGCCTATATCAGACAGGATTCCTGCACTGGGTGTGGGCCGGGAGCTCTTTGTTATCCGAACTTTGGTGCACAAATGAGTCTTTAAAATGTATTGTTCTAAAAAATCAAAGCAGCGCAGACTGCCTGAGTCCATATCAGGTGATAGCTAAAGTTTGCCACTTTTGCCCTCTTTTTCGCTTGTTAAGGATAGAGAAGTGTTGCAGCCGCATAAGCAATGTAGTTGTCTAAACAATATCTTCTGTGTGAAGTAATGGTACCTCTCCTCTCCCTTCTCTTCCCCAGCTACCAAGGCCGGTGCAAGGACATTTTGCGCCCTAGGAGAAACTTCCATCTTGCACTCCCCCCCCCAAAAAAAGAAAAATCACATACATTATACACAATACACTGTCAAGAAATTGTGCCCCAGACCTTTTTTTTTTATCTGCCATGAGGCTGCATCAACTGTAAACGAAAAAAAATGAAATTTTATTCCTATCAGTCCTTTTTCTTGTTCACTATTAAAAGTAAAGGATAGAGAATGCATGTCACTTACTATAATTAACTATTTGAATTTCATCAACTGTTTGACGTAAATATTGATTAAGAGATCAAGATGACTTTCCCTTAAAATTAAGCAATGTTGATTGTAATCAGAAATACACCTTTTTTAGTCACGTATACGTCCTTCCTTCATATCAAAATCTGACTGGGAGTGCTGCCTAACTAGCCATGCACCTCCAAATGATTAAAAACATCAAATGGTACAAACTCAATTTGAATGAAAAATTCCATTTTCTAACTAAATAGGTCACACACACTCAAATGGTTGCCAAGTGCTCTCTGTGGTGGTATGTT
Organism: Gopherus evgoodei; assembly: GCF_007399415.2. Lineage (NCBI taxonomy): Eukaryota > Metazoa > Chordata > Testudines > Testudinidae > Gopherus > Gopherus evgoodei. Next base: position 60,731 of record NW_022060085.1, read on the forward strand.
CATCTGCTCTAAATGCCTACTAACTTCCCTGTGAAAATAATCTTTGACTTTGATCCAATGAAAGCAGGATGGAAAAGCTCCCCCCCAAGAAGACCTAAGACATGATGGCTGGATGACATGAACAGACACCTGTCCCTCACAGGCACTACCTCATAACATGCCAATTGTGCTCAGGACAGAACATCACAGAGGAATATTATGCATTCAGTGGTCTCTACACTGGCCAAGCAACAGCTCGAAAACTAACCTAACCAGTCCATCCAACTTTTTTGACTGCTTCTTGGGCACTGGTGAGGGGTAATGGTGCCAGACTGAGCCCGGTGATGGGTGCGGTACAAGTCCACAAACCGAGGCAAGGTGCTGGGCCTAGAGTCTTGCTGAGACTGCTGTCCTGCACCAAGTGGAGCACAGCCTCCATGAGGAGAAAACTCAAATAAATATCACGCTCCTTCTGCACGATTCCCCCAAGCACTTCTTCAGGCAGCTGCTATGGGGGTCACTCACAGGCTTAGGCCTGCCTGTTGCAGGCAAAACACAGCAGCAGGGCTTAAAACTCAGACAGGACTGCCCAGAGGATTCAGGGGGCCTTGGGCAAAGCAAAATTGGGGGCCTTTTCCATAAAACATTTGCAATACTATAGTAACATGTATTAGGAAATGTAAAAAATAACTAGTGAAATACATTCAAAAATTAACTTGTAATAATTTGAAAATACACTAAATACATTATTTAAAAACAATAAAAGCTGTAATGGTCTGGGTATCTGCTAGGGTGGGGCTATGGCAGCTGTATAACAGAGGGAGCACCTCATGATCAGAGGTTTAGAGATGTCTAGAGCCCCTGACTATCTTGGCTAATTGCTATTTATGGACCTCCAGGAACTTACCTAATTCTTTTTGGATCAGTTATAGTTTTGGCCTTCACAACGCCTCGTGGCAATGAGCTCCACAGGCTGTGCATTGTGTGGAAAAGTGCTTTCTTTTGTTTGTTTGAAACCTGCAGCATATTAAATTCATAGGTGACCCCTGGCTCTTGTGAAGGGGTAGATAACACTTCCATGCTTACTTCTGCCACATGACCCCTGATTTTGTAGACATCTATTCTAACCCCCCTTTGCCATCTCTTTTCCCAGCTGAACAGTCCTGATCATTTTAATCTCTCTTCTTCTGCTAGCTGTTCCATACCTTTACATAGTTTTTGTTATTCCTCTCTGTCCTTTTGCTAATTCAAATGAACCTTTTTTGAGATGGGGCAACCAGAACTGCACACAGTATTTAAGGTGTGGGAACATCATGGATTTAAATAGAGGCAATATATTTGCTGTCTATTTATTTATGCCTTTCTTAATGGTTCCGAACAGTCTCTTCATTTTTTGATTGCTGGGGCACATTGAGCAGGAGCTGTCAGAGAACTATCCACAATGACTCCAAGATCTCTCTCTTGAGAGGTAACAGCTAACGCAGAGCCATCATTTTGTATGTTTAGTTAGGATAATGTTTTCCAGTGTGCGTTACTTTGCACTTATCAGCACAGTCAAAGCTGATTCCCCACTCTGGCACTTTGAGTGCAGAAGATAGGGGCCCACAAGGACTCTAAAGAATAATACTTGCCACTTCAGGCTTGTATTAAACTCCCAAGGTTACATAGGTCCCTGGTTTTGGGTAGTAGTGTTCCCACCACTCAAGTGCAGAACCCCTTTGAGAGCCCAGGTAGACTCAGGTGGGAATTCCTTCCTGTGGGGCACCCTCAAGCTCTTTCACCTCCCCTCTGGGGAAAAGCCGAGAAAAGGAAAAGAAAAAGAAATTAGCTGTTTCCACCAGCTGAACTTGGAATCCTTTCTTCCTCTGAGTAGTTAACTGAAAAACACATGCACAGACCCTCTTAACCTCCTAAGACACAGGAATCCAATCATGTTCTTAAAAAAGGTAAATTTTATTTAAAAAAAAGAAAGAAAACACATCTGGATAATCAGGCTGTTGCTAGATATTAAAGGAGCAACTGATAGGGATTAAACACCAAGAATGACTTTCCTGGGGTCCAGCTTAAGAGTTACAAAAGAAAACAAAAGTACCTGTGTTAGCACAGAGGAATCCACAAGCCCAAAATTAAGAGGTAAAACTCATTGTGTCGAGCTAAACATTTTCTGTCCTATTTATATATATCTGTAGTTCCAAATGAGCAATTCCAGAGATAAATGATGAATTTTTATACCTGGTCCAAGATTCTTACAGCATATCTGCTGCTCTGTCTCTCCAGCCGGGAGAGCAACCACACAGACACAGAGGGGAAGGTTTGTTTTGTTTTTTTCCCCCAATTTTAAAAGTTTCTAGTATTCCTATTGGCTCTTTTGGTCAGGTGCCAACTCACTTCCTCTTACCTAAACATTTCAGTGAGACTTCTTTACCCGTTACAGGTAAGGCAAGTAGAATACCACTACTAAGAAGGATTTCTATAGCTAACTGGCTAGGTGGCCATAAAAAAATGCTTCCCCTCTCCTCATTTTCCAAAAACGCTGACTTTTATCTGCCATTTTTCTGCCCTGTTGCAAAGTTTTGTGAGATCCTTTTGTAATTCTTTGCAGTCTGCTTTGGACTTCACTATCTTGAGTAATTTTGCATCATCTGCAAATTTTGCCACCTCACTGTACAAGTCTTTTTTCAGATCATTTATGAATATGTTGAATAGAAATTGTGCCACTACTGACTGACGCCTAGGGGACACCACTATTTACCTCTCTCCCTTCAGAAAATTGACCATTTAGTCCTACCCTTTGTTTCCTATCTTTTAACCAGTTACTGATCCAGGACAGAACCTTCCTTCTTACCCCATGACAGCTTACTTTTCTTAAGAGCCTTTGGTGAAGGAACTTGTCAAAGGCTTTCTGAAATACAAGTACACTATGTGCCATGGATCACCTTTGACCACATATTTGTTCCCCCCTCAAAGTATTGTAATAGAATGGTGAGGCATGATTTCCTTTTGAAATGCTGTGTTGATTCTACGCCAACAAATCATGTTCAACTATGTGGCTGATAATTCTGCTCTTTACTAGAGCTTGATCCAATTTGCTTGGTGCTGAAGTTAGGTCTGTATTGCCAGTATCACCTCTGGAGCCTATTTTTAAAATCATCTTCACACCTGATGTGCACAGAAAGGTCATTTTCCCTAAAGCTTGTTACATCCCCCCTCTATGAATACATTCTGCACCTCCCAAGGGGGTTCTGACGCTCCCTGTTTGAAAATCTCTGGATTAGATAATCTATTCACTCCTTCCGGCTTTTAATTTTATGCTTCAATGAATCATTGTCTTGGCTGCAACTTGAATAAGTTGCTATTGTTAATATTAAAGGAATTCAAGGACAGATGCTCATCAAGAAGAATTCTGATTGTCACGGTAAAACAAGGATATATGGTCTCTTTACCCTCCTGTCTCTGGAGGAATCTCATAATTGTTCCACTCTTTGAACTGGGAACAATAACCCATCTATGCTAAATGCTTCTCACCATGCACATCTGGCAGCATTCCTCTGTTTCTTCCCTTATGGTGCTTGTGACCAGCACTATACAGTCACCCCAGCCTTCCTAAAACAAACAGGTTTATTAACAATCAGAAAAAAAGTGTTAGGAAAAGTTGTTAAAAAATAACCGTGGGGCTCCGAGCAATGGCTCTGGATCCCTGAGCAGCCCTTACCATGGCCCAGCTCTGGCTTCTTTCCTGAAGAGAGGTTGGAGTCTCAGGTAAAGAGAAGGAGCAGGAGTGGGGTATTGGGGGATGGGATGGGGCAGAGAAGGGAACTCAAATAAGAATAGGAGCATAGTTGGGGGTCACAGAGGGGTGGGGCTTCTGCTTGTGTCCCGCTTTTTCCCTTTGAAAAGGTGTTCACTTTACAGTGAACGGGCTTGGCTGGGCTAGGAGCTAGCTGTGCTTCTGTGTGCAAGCTGAGTCCCATTTCTGCCCCTTTGCATTGCTAGGGCAGCACAAACAGAGGGGACAGGGAGGGAATCTGGGTCTGTGTCTCTTGACAGGGCTCCTGTGTGTCTGACCCTCATTCACACATCACTTTTGGAATGTATTTATCTTCTCATTACCTCTATAAGGTAGGGCAGGGCTATTATCCACCTCTACAGACACCATACTGGATCAGACCAAAGGTCCATCTAGTCCAGTATCCTGTCTTCAGATAGTGACTAGTGCCAGGTTCCCCAGAGAGAATGAACAGAACAGGTAATCATCAAGTAATCCATCCCCTGTCGCTCATGCCCAGCTTCTGACAAACAAAGGCTAAGAACACCACCCCTGTCCATCCTGGCTAATAGCCATTGAGGGACCTATCCTCCATGAATTTATCTAGTTCTTTTTTGGACCCTGTTATAGATTTGGCCTTCACAACATCTTGTGGGTTCCAGGACTAGCAGCTACAAGAAGCAGTCCTTTATGGTGTCAAGAAACTATCTCTGCATCCCATCCTGTAATTACATGTACCGAGTCGATATGGAGACAGTAGAAATTCCCCATTATTATTATTGATTTTTTAATAGCCTCCTTTATCTCCCTGAGCATTTTACAGTCACTATCACCATCCTGAGTAGGTGGTCATTAATATATCTCTACTGCTATATTCTTATTATTAGCGCACAGAAAGTCCACCCATAGAAACTCTATGGTACAGTTTGGTTCATTTACGATTTTGTTTCATTTGATTGTACACTTCCTTTCACATATAGTGCCACTCCCCCACCAGCATGACCTGTTTTCTTCTTTCAGTAGATTTGGTGCCCTGGTATTACTGTGTCTCATTGATCATCCTTATTCCACCAAGCTTCTGTGATGTCTATTATATCAATACCCTCATTTAATATGAGGCACTCTAGTTCACCCATCTAATTATTTAGTTTTCTGAATTACATGATGTAATTGCATGAGGCTTTTTTTTTCATTTGTTTCTCAACAGATCCTACCTGTATTTTATCATCTTCCATCCTCTCCTCCTTACCAGGTCATAGAGAATCTCCATTAGTCTTTCCTCCCTAACAGATGTCATTGTCCAAACGACATGCTCCTCTGCACCTGTCAGCTTTATTCCAGCCATTAGTTTAAAAACTGCTCTACGAGTTACTTAATGTGAAGCACCAGCAATCTGGTTCCATTTTGGCGTAGGTGGAGCCCATCCTTCCTGTATAGGCTCCCTCATTCACAAAAGTTTTCCCATTTCCTAATAACATATGCAACATTGCTCTCCCTCGGTGGCATTACAGTCAGACGGGGGTAGACTCATCAGGTGCACAGTGCACAGTCATCAATGAGAGAGGAACTACCTAAATGACTGCACCTGGGGCTCCTGCTTTAATCATGTCTCTGACACAACTCAGTCACATGCACCTGGCTGAGGCCACAGGGAAAGGAGAGTGACTGTGTCACTTAAGTATCTCCTTAGCACCGCTGGTGCAGTCCCATGGATCAGGCAGTACCCAGAGTGCTCAGGAAGGGTGAGGACTGGAACTGCAAAACACCTCTCAGCTATTTCCCTGGCTCATGGATGTTTAACCAGAGACAGAAAGGTGACAGGTCAGGTATAATGGGAAACAACATCCACGTTCCTTCTCTTTATTGACTCTATCAAGAGGAATTCTAAGGTTGGAGCAGGCACCAATACAGCTCTTTATAAGCAAACATCACGCTGGTCCACTGGCTCTCAATGAACACAGACACATTGTAAAAACTGTTACCTGCAGTGGTCTCCTTCCCCAATGTGCTAGCCTCCCTCACCAGCCCCTCTCCCATTCTTCCAGACTTTATACCATGTCTGAACCTCTCTTTACAGAGTGGAGTTCACTAGATCTCATCATCTTTGATGTAACATCCTGAATAGAATAGGTGGTCGTGGCCAATGTTTTTCATCTCCCATGTCACTGGAGCTAAATGATGAACTGACCCTTCACTTGAAGAACACCCTGATTATCCTAGCAGAAATGTGTTGGCTTTTCACAGTGTACACAATTGGGTTCATAAGTGGTGGGACAAAAAGAGAAATGTAGCCCAGGAAAAGGTTGAGCAAAGGAGGAGAGGTCTTCCAATATCTGTGTATCAGACCCAAGCCAATCCGTGGTGCGTAGAAGAGGAGAACAGCACAGAGGTGGGAGACACATGTGTTCAGGGCTCTAAGAAACTCCACATTGGACATGACTTTCAGCACTGTTTTGAGGATCATAACATATGAGAGGAAGATGAACAGTGGATCCAACCCTACCACTGTAACTATAAGAAAGAAGCCATAGATGTAGTTGACTGTGATGTCCGCACAAGCCATCTTAATAACATCCTGGTGCAGGCAGTAGCAATGGGAGAGGACATTGGCTCGACAATATTGGAACCGTTTAAGGAGAAAGGGCAGTGGGAATATTAAAGACACCCCTCTTAGCACAAACACCAGTCCCATCTTTCCTATTCTTGGGAGGGTTAAGATAGAAGCATATCTCAGTGGGTTACAGATAGCAACAAAGCGATCAAAGGCCATCAACAGGAGTACCGACGACTCAATGAATGAAAGTGAGTGGATGAAGAACAGCTGGGCAAAACAAGCATCCAGACTGATCTCCCTAGAGTTAAACAAGAATATACCCAGTGTTGTAGGCATGGTGGCTATCGACAAGGCAAGGTCTGTGATAGCCAACATGGAAAGAAAAATGTACATAGGTTCATGGAGACTTGGATCTGTTTTTACAATGAACAGAATGACTGAATTTCCTACTATTGAAATAACATATACTAAGCAGAGGAGGATAGAGATCCAGAGATGGACGTCTTCCTGCCCAGGTATCCCCGTGAGAAGGAACACTGCAGAGCTGAATTTGGTGTCATTGACAGCTGACATAATGTACTGGGCAAGTCCAGGGAGTTTTGAAATATTCGTCCTGAAAGGAAAAAAACCCATGAGACTAGATAATATTTAATGAGACGTCTTTCTGACCTCAGTACAAGAGACTCCCAGGAGCTTAAGGAAGATAAGCTAAAGCATGGTCTTGGATTTACACCATCAATAGGAACATAGGCATTGCCAGACTAGATCAGACCTGTAGTCCATCTGGCCTTGAATCAAATGCCCTGTAGCAAATGGTTCAGAAGAAAGTGAAAGAATCCCTGAAATAGGCAACTATGAGATAATCTGCTCCCAAGGAAAGTTTCTCCCCGAGGCCCACTAATTAGACATATATTGTAGTATAAATTAGGCATGTTTAAAGCCCTTCTAAAAGCTTTTCTGTTAAGTCCTCACAACTGTAATTGGATTTTCTGCTTATCCATATAAACATCCAGTCCCTGTTTGAAACCTGCTAAGTTCTTGAGCCCACTGATATCTTGTGGTTGGGAATTCGGCAGGCTACTTGAGTGCTGTGCGATTTTACAGTTGTGATCTTTCCACTGACAACCTTTCTGGCCCTCCATTTTGGAGTGCGGCTCATTGTACCATGACATGTGTGTAAACACATGGCAAGTGCATAGTGAAAACAGTCATTGTATTTATCTGTCCTGCATTGAAGCTGTTTGTTAATGTGTTTCAGTTATGGGAAGAGGATAAGAAGGCAAGGGAAGGCAGCCTGCTCTCGGTCTGGTGCTTAGGCTCATGCCTGGGTCTGCATGGCTTCCCAGCACCCACGCTCTAGGGCCAGAAAGGCTGGGGCTGCGCTGCACACTGTGGGGTGGGGAAGACTGGGAAGCTTGGGGTGCTCCAGGCCTGCGGCACTAGTCTGGGGCACAGCCTGTTGCTGCTGTGGGGGGCCGGCCTGACTCCATGGGGGGTGGGGAGGTTGTGGAAGGGGCGGGGCCTTGGGTAGAAGGGGCAAGGCTGGGGGTTTGCCTGCCCCAGGAGGGGATTCACCACCATGCATGATTTCCTTGCCTAATTTATATATAGATAATTTTCTCCACTCCTCAGGTTCTATATTATGCATTTTCTCTTTGCAGTAGACGGATGAATTCTTAGGGCCAGGTTCTTATTTCAGGAATAATGACTTCAACTGCATCATTCCAGATTTACATAAGTAAATACAACCAGAACCAGTCCTTATTAATTTTCTCTACCAAATACTCTCAGTGATACTCTCTGACCTAGAGGAATCCCTCCAAGAGAAGCTAAAGTGCTTTGTCTGGCCAAAGCTGACTGACTCCAAGGAGTTCGATCATCCTACAGGCTTCATTTTATCCTCACAGGACCTGCATCCTCTCCCCATGCAAGGGTCTGTAGATATTTGGCAAGTTACAAGCTAACATAGGCAGATTGGCAGGGGAGGGGTTGGCATCACAAATGGGCAAATAGTGCAAACACTAGGTTCACACTAATATCCAGCTGAGGGTGCAAGTTTCTTCAGCCATGCTCATGTATGAGATGATAGGTGTAAATTACATACAACCCTTACTACACTCCCCTTTCCTGCACCTTAGCTTTACTCTTTGCTTCTTTGCTGAAACACTGACCAGCGGTTCAGTTCTCTTAGGACTTCTTAAAAGGTATTGCAGAGTGATTGAGCGCACATCCCTGAATATAAGTGTTAGAAACAGGTTTTGGTCGGTTGCCAGGAGGCAGTATCATATAACTGTTCACTGAACACAGAGTTAATAACACAGAGCATTGCAAACAGTATGTGGAGCACTTCTGAAATACTTTCGAAAGATAAAACCATTAAGTAGTAAACTTTCCACTTTTCCTTCCTGTAGAGACTCCAACAACTTTGGTGCTGGATTTCGATATACCTGCATGTCATGAAATTTTGATTTGTAATATTTGCATTACAATGAAAAGTGTTGGCATAACATTTACACATCTGTACTTTAGTCCACACATGTGAACCCATTCTTTCCCCTCTGATCTCCTTTCAGAGATGATTTCTCAGGATAGAGTGTGACTTACAATATAGTGTCAGTCAGCTGGATGTCTTCAGAACCTAAACAGCAAAGAAAAGCCTAGTAGCTCATCTGTCCTTCGGTTAACAGCTGACTGGTTCCCCTCAATCTATAGCCTATATCTAGAGGTTACAGGGAGGGGGGATAGCTCAGTGATTTGAGCATTGGCCTGATAATCCCAGTGTTGTGAGTTTAGTCCTTGAGGGGGCCACTTAGGTATCTGGTGCAATATCAGTACTTGGTCCTGCTAGTAAAGGCAGGGGGCTGGACTCAATGACCCTTCAGGGTTCCTTCCAGTTCTAGGAGATGGGTATATCTCCATTATTATTTATTATTACTGGGATCAGTATGGAAAATATTCATTCCCTGAGCTCTCACTCTCTTGTACAGAGTAACCCCAGCACACAATAAGGGTTTGCAGGAAGTGGATTTCAAAGTCAAATGCATCAGTAATCACAGAAATAGAACTTCATTTCACACATGAAACTAGTCTATTTCTCTCTCTCTCTCTCTCCATCTACGTCTTATATTGATAAAATTAATAGCACCTGGGTATGTCATACTGTCAGACATGTAGCTGAGCTGCCATAAGGAATGTGTATGTTAAACCCACTTGTTGGGCTGTTTGCTGTAGAGCTACATTGGGTTAACTATTGAGGTGCTGACGTTATGGCTATATTGGCTGCAACCATTGTGGCTCTTCTCAGTTTAATAGCAGGTTGCTGGGAAACAAGCAGGAAGGGAAACAACAGCTCAGGAAAAGCCATCGCTCAGTAACCACCTTAGGGAGGTTGAGAGACAACACAGGAGCTACAAGCTGGGAAGAGCCTATTTCTGGGCTCCAGCCACATCACACAGCTTGATTTGCCAGAGCTGGGAGTCTGTGCAGAGGTGGGTCAGCTGCTGTGAGTAGCTCTTCAGACTGACAGGCACAGACACCTCTGGGGATGTCTGAAGGCCTTGCCCTGCCTGGGTCCCTGTCAGAGAGGGAGGGCTTGGGGTCAGAGACGTGTACAGACTGTTGTTTGAAAACCCTTCAATTCTCCCATGTTTCGCTTTATTGCTACTGTTCAGATTAAAGAGTAGTTTGGTACAAGAAGCCTGGCTGGTCACTCATCTCACCACTTGTCACAGACTCCCAAAGGAAAGAACCACAGGACCCAGTCTGAATGTGGGAGGATCATGAGATTCTACCCCATGAGAAGGAAGGTTACTTTTCCTGACATCTGGCACTCGGAGACTAAGGAGAGGGGTGAGATGCAGGTAGCCCTGTAACTTTTAGTGGTTTCTACAGAGCAGAGATGCTAGAGCCCTCAGCCATTCAGGAAACAGGAATATCCCCTATCTGACCAGTTATCACAGAGCAATGCAGCTCTGAATACCTGCATTTTTAATCAACCCAAATAATAAAACTTTTGAAAAGGCATTTGCTGATTAAATTTCCAAGAGCAAATAATCCCAGGACCGCCCAGAGGGGAGGCAAGTGGGGAAATTTGCCCCAGGCACTTCAGTGGCCTCCACAAAAGTTTTTTGGAGCCCCTGGAGTGGGGTCCTTCACTCGCTCTGGGGGCCCCGGAAAACTCTCGTGTGGCCTGGGCCCCCAGAGCTTCGTTTGCTCTGGATCTTCGGTGGCAATTCAGCTGCAGGGGGTTCTTCCGCTCTGGGACCCGCCGCCAAAGTGCCCCGAAGACCTGCGGTGGAGAGGTCCTTCCACCCCGGGAACCGCTGCCAAAGTGCCAGGTCCTTGGCAGCAATTTGGCAGAGGGAGATCCTTCCGCTACGGGTCTTCGGTGACAATTCGGTGGCGGGGGGCCTCACTGCCGAACACCCTAGGCCTCCTGAATCCTCCGGGTGGCCCTGAATAAACCTGTGGCAATTTTTGAATTATTAACTGATATTTCTGAGGATCTTCTTTCACTCAGCCGCTGGCAGGATCAGACCCAGAGCTGAGAAAACCTCATTCGGGAAATTGCAGTTTTTTAACACTCCAAGTTCCCTTTGGATGTCAGATTTTTGTGCAGCTTCAATAACCCCCTGAGGAGCACGGGCAGGTGTAGGGGAGGGGTTCCCAAGCTCCCCAGTGCTACCAGCCCTTCACTGAGTCACTCTGACAGCCCAGCTGAGTCCTCTGCCACTGCACATAATATCTGCAAATGAAAACAGCTCGCAGCCTTTATCCTTCACTTTTCATCTTAAAGATAGTGAAACCTGCCAACGTACCCAATTCCTGCTACGAGGGGAGCTGCTGACACCAGAGGTCTTCACCCTAAAGGACAAGGAGTCACTGAAGAGGCTGCACAGGCAGCAGGCAGTATCTGTTCAGATAGGAAGGCAGCTGCCTTTATGAAGCATGTCTGCACATTCCCTTGGGGCCACTTGGCCATCAGGGAACCTCAGCTGCTTGGCTTTGTGTGCACCAGCTTTAACCCCCATCACGGCCAATGGCAAACTGCAGGCAGTGAAATCACAGGGGATGTGCAGTGATGCTACCCAATGGGACTGCGGCACCAGCCCTGCTGCAGGCTCTATTCCTGGAATCCGGGATTATCATCACTGTTCATATTGTTCTGATTAGTCACATGGCTACCTCAGGGGCAGCCGAGATGTAAAAATGATGCTGTCACAGCTGTGATCTCGCTGAAATAAATAATAGTAATAATAATAATCAATAATAGAGGATCAGATTTCTCCCATAAAGCCCCCTGTCCTGCATTACACTCCCACAGTGCAAGCTAGGAAAGGGAGATTCTACAATGCTGCACACTTGGAAATTTCCTTGGATCATTCCAGTAGGATATAAATGTCCTCTCTGTTATGGTGGTGAAGTGCTGAAATAAATTGCCCAGGGAGGCTGTAGACTCTCCATCATTGCAATTTAAGAGGTTAGACAGACACCTGTCAGGAATGGTCTAGATAATACTTAGATTTTCCTTGATCACAAGAGTCTAGACTTGATGACCTCTTGAAGTCCCTTCCAGTCCTGCAATTCTCCCTGAGCCATAACAGGTTGCCCCAGGAGCCAGGGTCCCCAAAGTTAGGCACAGATCTCAGTGATCGACTGGTATCTAGGCCTCCCACCCACAATCCCTCTGCCTCCACAGCTGCTCTAGGACTCCCTCTAGCTCCTGGCTAGCACCGGTTCATCAGAGATGTGCTACAAGGGCCTGTCATAGTAGCCACTGCCCACAGGATCTGCTGAAGGGGCCTTGTACAGGCTGCGGGGGGCTGCACAGACATGGGAGTGCTGGTTAGAGTAGCTGATGGGCAATATACTTCAGCCATAGACTGGCCAGGAGGTTTCAACCTTTCTATACCCCCAGTGCAGCCATACACTCCGTCAGTGCAACCTTCATTTATGTTACAAGGAAAAGGCAGATGAAAAACCTCCAATTTCTCTTGGGGATTGAAAATCTCAGCTCTGTAAACAAAGACAATTGCCCACCTATCCCACATTGAGTAGAAAGTGACCTATATTAATGAGTTTGCATGGTACAGATCTATGTGCAGTGCAAGATGATATAAATCTGGGTTTATTCTCCACCAAGGGTGCAAGCCTGGGAAACTGGGAAATTGGCTGTGTCTCCTGTTTGTACTTGAGTGATTTAGGATAAAACACTCAGGTAGGTTAGTTGATATTCACCCAACAGTTCTGCAAGAACTCAAATATCAAATTGCAGAACAACTAACTGTGGTGTGTAAACTATCACTTAAATCAGCTTCTGTACCAGATGACTAGCAAATAGCTAATATGATACTGAATATTAAAAAAGGCTCCAGAGGTGATCCCAACAATTACAGGCCTTTAATCCTAGCTTCAGTACAAGGCAAATTAATTGAAACTATAGTAAAGAACAGAATAATCAGACACATGGATGAACATGATTTGTTGTGGAAGTATCAGCACAACTTTTGCAAAGGGAAATTATGCCTCATCAGATGATTATGATTCTTTGAGCAGGTCAACAAAGGTGGACAAGAGTCATCCAGGGCATATATTATACTTGGACTTTCAGAGAGTGGTTGACAAGGTGCCACAACAAAAGCTCTTAAGAAATGTTAGCAGTCATGGGGTAAGAAGGAAGGTTCTCTCCTGTCTCTATAACTGGTTAAAAGAGAGGAAACAAAGAGTAGAAATAAATGGTCAGTTTTCAGAATGGAGAGAGGTAGCTAATGATGTCCCACAGGGATCTGTACTGGGACCACTGCGGTTCCATATATTCATAAATGATCTGGAAAGAGGGGCAAACGATGAGGTGGCAAAATTTTCAGACGAGATGAAATTATTCAATATAATTAATTCCAAAATAGAGTGCAATGAGTTACAAAGAGATCTCAGAAAACTTGATGGCTGGGGTAACAAATGCAAAGTAATTCATGTGAAAAAATATAATTCCAACTATACATACAAAATGAAGGTTCCAAATTAGCTGTTACCACTCAAAAAAGAGATCTTGGAGTCATTGTGGATAGTTCTCTGAAAACATCTGCTCAATGTACAGAGGCAGTTAAAAGAAAAGCTAATTGAATATTGGGAACCATAGGTGGTGGATATAAAATGCCAGGACAGGCTCAGCCTCCCCTGGTGCATCTGCGGCCTCCAGACGTCAGTTGCTTGGTTTGCACAGGGAAACAGGTTTGCTTTCATGCACGGCCACCAACCCGCAGAGGTGAAGCACTGCATGGTTTTATCTACCCCTTGATGTTCTAACAGCGTGTTGTGTACTAGTAAATCATTTTTCTGCATAACTGGGACAGGACTACTCACACTGGAAAATGTTCTCCAAGGTACATCAATATCCCCTTGTTTATATACAACTTTGATTTGTACTTTTGAAAAGGTGAATTTTGTGATAACCAATTTCAAGCTTTTGGTTCCTTTTCTGCTTTTGACAACAATCTGATTATTTTTACTATTTCCTGATCCTTTGCCAGCAAAACTTTTAGATCTGGTACCCTGTGTTGAATTGCTCTTTTGCTGCCCCCATCAGGGTCAAGTTTGAATTTTCCATGGGATCTATTTGCCTGGGTTTCTTCCATAGAATACTACTGCAGGATTATTATTATTATTATTATTTGGCTAATAAATTAGCATGATGATTTTCCTGAGCATATGGCCCTATTTTACTGTGATCTGGCACCTTCTGAATTATGGGTCGCTGTTCTGGAGTGGATACTTCACAGGCAGTTTGCCAATATTCTGCAAAAGTGATGCATATTTAAGTGGAGCTCCGTCTGAGGATGTAAATCCATAACATCCCATACTGCTAAAAAATATTTTATAAGTGAATTATATACCCAAGCTGAATTTGAACAAAATTATCAAGTGGTGGCTCTTTGTAGTAATAGACATTTTTTGGCATTGTTCCAATAAGCATGCCACTATTGAAAGTTTCAGACATTTAGCAGACTGTGGAACACCTGAGAGTGATATAGAGAAGGAAGCCATGCCTGTTTTTATTGGATTTACTTTAGTGTGGACATTGGTAGATTTGATTTTGGAGGGATATCATAAATTCCAAACCCTGTACATAATTTCCCTGGATCATGATAGCTAGATTCATCAACGAAAGAACAATAAATTCTGTGATTTTTAGATGGGGTGACATTAATATGAATAATTGATTTAAGGGTTTCTCTTGATTTACAGCTGGACACACATGAGGGTATCCAGAGTATAACAGAACCTCTGGCAATGGAGACTGAATCTGCACTGGATCCACTTTTATTTTTGCCCTGCAATAACAAGGTCCAGTGTGCCAGTCGAGCATTAGACACTTATGCATCTTTGACTTGATTAGAAAGCAAAAACTGGAAGGGAGTATGCAACTATTGTATTTAGGCCTCTCAAATACCCTTGGAGCGTAGGGAAATTTTGAGAGTGGGCGGAGAGAAGGTTACTGAGTGGAGAGACACGGGGGCACAAGTTTCAGCTATCCACCAACCCTTCGTAGACCCCAAATTCATCAACCCAAAGGCCCAAGTGACAATTTACCCCTTCATGTCACAAGCTGTACACTGCCTACAGCTGAACTGCCTGTCCAGTACAAAGGCTGGTCAGGAATGTGGACTTTTGCAGTCTATGACAATTATTCCATCCCCATGCTACTGTGGGAAGACTTGGCCAACCAGCAGAAGAGGGCCAAGAGAGTGGGAATGGTTACACGTAGCCAAACCAGGCAAGCTTCCAGGCCCATTCCTGTTCCTGAGTCGTCCACAGACGCCCCGGCTGTGTTACCAGAGACCCAGACAGAGGTAGTGGACCCGGATTCCATGCCAACCACTGAAACAGCCACAGCACCTCCAGTCCCAGGCCCGTAACTGGAACAGCAACCAGCAGTAGCAATTGCAACCACATCTTCAAACTCAACGCCAGAGGACGCCAGTGAGCCAAAATGGCAGAAGCAACAGACAGCCATATCCGAAAGGCTCAGCCAGAGCTTGAAATACCCTCAGGTGCACCAGCGGAGAGCGGTTCACCAGCAATGGAAACAACCCCATCAGCTACAGCGCTTCCAGAGGGACCAAGCCCAAGTCCACAGTCTGAGGAAGAACTGGTGACCCCAGCCTCAAGGGAACAGTTCCAGACTGAGCAGGAAGCAGATGACAGCCTTCAGAAAGCTTGGGCGGTGGCACGGAGCACCCCACCGCCTCTCAGCTCTTCTCACCGATCCCGGTTTGTTATAGACCAAGGACTTTTATACAAGGAGATTCTTTCCGGTGGAGACCGGGAAGAATGGCAGCCGCAAAAACAGTTGGTGGCTCCAACTAAGTACAGGGGGAAGCTCTTAAGCTTAGCCCATGATTATCCCAGTGGCCATGCTGGGGTGAACAGAACCAAAGACAGATTGGGAAAGTCCTTCCACTGTGAGGGGATGGGCAAGGATGTTGCCAAGTATGTCCGGTCTTGTGAGGTATGCCAAAGAGTGGGAAAACCACAAGACCAGGTCAAGGCCCCACTCCAACCACTCCCCATAATTGAGGTCCCATTTCAGAGAGTAGCTGTGGATATTCTGGGTCCTTTCCCTATAAAGACACCCAGAGAAAATCAGTAAGTACTGACTTTCGTGGACTTTGCTACCCGATGGCCAGAAGCAGTAGCTCTAGGCAACACCAGGGCTAACGCTGTGTGTCAGGCCCTAACAGACATTTTTGCCAGGGTAGGTTGGCCCTCCGACATCCTTACAGATTCAGGATCTAATTTCCTGGCAGGGACCATGAAAGAACTGTGGGAAACTCATGGGGTGAACCACTTGGTTGCTACCCCATACCACCATCAAACCAATGGCCTGGTGGAAAGGTTTAATGGAACTTTGGGGGCCATGATAAGTAAATTCGTCAACGAATACTCCAATAATTGGGACCTAGTGTTGCAGCAGTTGCTTTCTGCCTACAGGGCTGTACCACATCCCAGTTTAGGGTTTTCACCATTTGAACTTGTGTATGGTCATGAGGCTAAGGGGCCATTACAGTTGGTGAAGCAGCAAAGGGAGGGGTTTACACCTTCTCCAGG
The DNA here is from genome assembly GCF_007399415.2 of Gopherus evgoodei. Taxonomy (NCBI): domain Eukaryota; kingdom Metazoa; phylum Chordata; order Testudines; family Testudinidae; genus Gopherus; species Gopherus evgoodei. The sequence continues at coordinate 77,137 of NW_022060085.1, forward strand.
GACGAACATTCTGGACTTTGTAAGCAATCTACAAAACACCCTCCGACACTCTTTAGCCCTTGCTAAAGAAAACCCAAAGGATGCTCAGGAAGAGCAAAAGGCCTGGTATGACAGACATGCCAGAGAACGTTCCTTCAAGGTAGGAGACCAGGTTATGGTCTTGAAGGCGCAACAGGCCCATAAGATGGAAACATCATGGGAAGGGCCGTTCACAGTCCAAGAGCGCCTAGGAACTGGGAACTACCTCATAGCATTTCCCAATTCCTCACTAAAGCCCAGAGTGTACCATGTTCATTCTCTCAAGACTTTCTATTCCAGAGACTTACAGGTTTCTCAGTTTACAGTCCAGGGAGATGATGCTGAGTGTCCTGAAGATATCTACTACGAAGGGAAAAAAGACGGTGGCGTGGAAGAGGTGAACCTCTCAACCACCCTGGAACGTCTGCAGCGGCAACAAATCAAGGAGCTGTGCACTAGCTTCGCCCCATTGTTCTCAGTCACCCCAGGACGGACTGAACGGGCATACCACTCTATTGACACAGGTAATGCTCACTCAATTAGAACCCCACCCTACCGGGTGTCTCCTCACGCCCAAACTGCTATAGAAGGGGAGATCCAGAATATGCCACAGATGGGTATAATCCACTCATCTACCAGTGCATGGGCATCTCCAGTGGTTCTGGTACCCAAACCAGATGGGGAAATACGCTTTTGCGTGGACTACCGTAAGCTAAATGCGGTAACTCGTTCGGACAACTATCCAATGCCACGCACCGATGAGCTATTGGAAAAATTGGGACGTGCCCAGCTCATCTCTACAATAGACTTAACCAAGGGGTACTGGCAAGTACCGCTAGATGAACCTGCCAAGGAAAGGTCAGCATTCGTCATCCATGCGGGGGTGTATGAATTTAATGTACTTCCTTTCGGGCTTCGAAATGCACCCGCCACCTTCCAGAGGCTGGTAGATGGTCTACTAGCAGGACTGGGCGACTATGCAGTTGCCTACCTCGATGATGTGGCCATTTTTTCAGACTCATGGCCTGAACACCTAGAACACCTGGAAAAGGTCTTTGAGCGAATCAGGCAGGCAGGACTAACTGTTAAGGCCAAAAAGTGTTAAATAGGCCAAAACAGAGTGACTTACCTGGGACACCAGGTGTGTTGAGGAACCATAAACCCCCAACAGGCCAAGGTGGATGCTATCCAAAAGTGGCCTGTCCCAAAGTCCAAGAAACAGGTCCAATCCTTCTTAGGCTTGGCCGGGTATTACCGGCGATTTGTACCACACTACAGCCAAATCACTGCCCCACTGACCGACCTGACAAAAAAGACCTAGCCAAATGCAGTTAAGTGGACTGATGAGTGTCAAAAGGCCTTTACCCAACTTAAGGCAACGCTCATGTCTGACTCTGTGCTCAGGGCCCCGGACTTTGACAAGCCATTCCTAGTAACCACAGATGCATCTGAGCGTGGTATAGGAGCAGTTCTCATGCAGGAAGGACCTGATCACAACTTCCATCCTGTCGTGTTTCTCAGCAAGAAACTGTCTGAGAGGGAAAGTCACTGGTCAGTCAGTGAAAAGGAATGCTATGCCATTGTGTACGCCCTGGAAAAGTTACGCCCATATGTTTGGGGAAGGCGGTTCCAGCTACAAACTGACCATGCTGCGCTAAAGTGGCTTCATACTGCCAAGGGGAACAAGAAGAAACTTCTTCGTTGGAGTTTAGCTCTCCAAGATTTTGATTTTGAAATTCAGCACATCTCAGGAGCTTCTAACAAAGTAGCTGATGCACTCTCCCGTGAGAGTTTCCCAGAATCCAGTAGTTAAAAAGTGTTCTTAAAATGTAAAAGTCTGTTAGTTATATACTTAGTGGTATATGTAAAGGTACATGTGTTGTATTAATCTGTTTATTTTAAAGTTCTAGGAGGAAATCGCCGCCAGTGAGCTTCCCCACTGTCTGCAATTTGGGGTGTGTGTAATAAACAGATAGCTAAGGGTTAATGTCTCTTTCACCTGGAAAGGAGTAACCTGAAACACCTGACCAGAGGACCAATCAGGAAACAAGACTTTCTTCTTCGAGTGATTGCTCACATCCATTCCAGTTAGGTGTGCGCGCCGCGCGTGCACGTTCGTCGGAAACTTTTTACCCTAGCAACTCCAGTGGGCCGGCAGGTCGCCCCCTGGAGTGGCGCCGCCATGGCGCCCAATATATATCCCTGCCGGCCCGCCCGCTCCTCAGTTCATTCTTACCGCCGTGTCGGTCGTTGGAACTGTGGAGCGCGGCATAGCTGTCCTCCACGTCCCTAGCTCTCCTAGTTCTCTATCGTTTATCTATCGTTCATCTCTAGTCCATTATAGTTGTTAATTAGTTGGTTAAGTAGATAGTTAAGTTAAATAGTTGTTAAGTAGTTCTTCGCCGGGGGCTTAGCCCTTCCCGGCACCCGGCGCCAGGCTCATGCCTGTTTCGCCGGGCTTCAAGCAGTGTGCGGCCTGCAAGAAGCCCATGCCTACCAGCGATCCCCACGAAGCGTGCCTGAAGTGCCTCGGGGAATCGCACAGATCTGACAAGTGCCGCATCTGTAAGGCTTTTAAGCCAAGGACAAAGAAGGAGAGGGATCAAAGGCTCCGGACTCTCCTCATGGAGGCGGCACATGACCCGACGGCTTCGCAGGCCGTGATCTCGGCGCCGGCACAGGATCGCACCGGCACTGAGAAGACTCCCCGGCACCGGCCCTCTCCGGCACCGGAGTCAGAACCAAGGCCGTCGAAGTCCAATACTCCGGCCAGGCAGACCCGGCTAGAGCGCCCGGCCTCGACATCGGCCGCGGCGCCGCCGGCGCCGTCGACTCCGGGCCCAGCGGGTCCGTCGAGTTCGGTACCGCCGAGCTCCCCCATGAGATCTGGGGTTGAGATACTGGTCCCATCCACACCGGAGACCTTCGCCTCGGCTCGGGACCTCATAGCCCTGACTGAGCCCACTCGCCTGCCACCCCCGGTACCTCCGGTGCGGGTTGTGTCCAGAGGCAAGCCCATGATGTCGGCACCGCCCAGAAGATCTCGTTCACGATCCAGGTCCCGACGTCTTGGGCGCTCCAGATCCCGCCGCCGCTCGCAGTCCCGGCACCGCTCCCCTCAGCGGTACCGGTCGCACTCGCGGCACCGGTCGACATCGAGACGATCGCGGTCAGGTTCCAGTCACCGAGACCGGCACCGCGATTCTAGGAGCAGGTCCCGACGCTACTCGCCGCACCGGTCGACCTCCCGGCACCGAGCCGGTGGCAGGTCCCGGTCCCGATCAACCTCCCGGCACCGAGCCGGTGGCAGGTCTCGGTCGACCTCCCGGCACCGAGCCGGTGGCAGGTCCCGGCACCGAAGCGGCGCCCGGTACCAATCAGGATCCCGGCACCGCGACAGAACTCGGTCCCGATCCCGATCCCGGCACCGTTATGACTCCCGGCACCGGTCCCCGGCACCAAGACGATCCTCCGTGCCGGCCCGCGCAGACCCTTACCATCCAGGGTCGGCCCCTCCATGGCCCTCTAGACAGCCATCCGTATCCTCCCAGACGGACAGCGGGTATGCGCTGGGCACCGACCAGCAGACGGCGCTGTTCGGTGATCCGCCGCTGCAGGACCAAGGCCCACAACAGTGGGGATTCTGGACACCCTGGGCATACCATCAGGCCCAGGGCCCCCAGCAGCTCCCTGCTAGGCCGGCGACTGCGGAGCGTAGGGCTCCTGAAGCCTCGTTGTCTCGCCCCCTCCCTCCCCGGAAGGGGAGGAAGGGTCCAAGCAGCAAGACTCCGCTGTGGCTCCTGAGGCAGAGGCGAGGGCTGAGGAAGACCCTCAGTTAGACACTCTCGTGCCTGGGGTCTCCTCATCCTCCTCCCCGGATGAGGCGGTGGCGGGTACCTCCTCCAACAGTCCCCCCCCGCTGGATCTCAGGGCGCACCAAGACCTCCTCAGGCGATTGGCTCAAAATCTGAGTCTGCAGGCAGAGGAGGTCTCGGAGATAGAGGATCCAATTGTAACCATCCTCTCTTCTGATGCTCCCACCAGGGTCGCCCTACCCTTCATACGGACCATCCAGGCCAACGCCAACACCATCTGGCAGTCCCCGGCCTCCATCCCTCCGACAGCGAAAGGCGTCGAGAGGAAGTACATGGCCCCTTCTAGGGGATACGAATATCTCCATGTACACCCGACTCCGGGTTCACTGGTGGTGCAATCAGTGAACGATAGGGAGCGTCACGGCCAGGAGGCTCCAGCCCCCAAATCCAGAGAAGCCGGGCGGAGGTCGCAGTGGACAAATTTAAGGAGCTGCTGCCACAGGATGCTCGCCAAGAGTTTACGGCCATCTTGGACGAAGGCAAGAAGGTCGCACGCACGGCCTTACAAGCCTCCTTGGACGCTGCGGACTCGGCTGCCCGTACCCTCGCGTCAGGAGTTACGATGCGTCGCATCTCCTGGCTGCAGGTTTCCGGCCTTCCGCCGGAGCTCCAACATACTATACAGGACCTTCCTTTCGAAGGCCAGGGCCTGTTTTCTGACAAGACAGACCCCAGACTCAAGAGTCTGAAAGACAACCGGGTCATTATGCGGTCCCTCGGGATGCACACCCCCGTGACACAGCGTAGACCCTTTAGGTCGCAGCAACAACAACAACGCAGGCCGTTTTCCCAGTTCCGCCAGCGGCAGGACCTTTACAGGCGCCGCGGCAGGAACGGAAGGCGCAGGCAGTCGGGGAACCAAGGGGGGCAGAACCAAGGCTCCTCAAAACCCCCGCCTGGACCTAAGCCTTCATTTTGAAGGTGCGCCCGAGGGCGCAGTAACAGTTTCCCCTATGGATCCTTCCCCCCCATTTTCCAACCGCCTTTCGTTTTTCCTCCCGGCGTGGTCCCAAATAACATCGGACCGCTGGGTCTTAAGCATGGTGCAGACGGGATACCGCCTGCAGTTTGTTTCATTTCCTCCTTCCCGCCCTCCTTCCTCGTCCCTCTTCAGGGACCCCTCTCACGAGCAATTCCTTCAGCAGGAGGTGCAGACGCTCCTCAGCAAAGGAGCTATAGAGGCGGTTCCGGAAAACGAGAAAGGCAAGGGGTTTTATTCCCGCTAATTTCTGATCCCCAAGGCCAAGGGGGGCCTCAGGCCTATCCTCGACCTGCGAGAGCTCAACAAATACCTCGTGAAGTTGAAGTTCCGCATGGTATCCCTGGGGACCATTATTCCATCCCTGGATCCGGGAGACTGGTACGCCGCCCTCGACATGCAGGACGCGTATTTCCACATTGCCATTTGGCCGCGCCACAGACGCTTTCTCCGCTTCGTTGTGGGGGCTCTTCATTATCAATTTGCAGTCCTCCCATTTGGCCTGTCCACGGCCCCGAGGGTGTTTACAAAATGCATGGCAGTTGTCGTGGCGCATCTTCGGCGCAACCGTGTCCACGTGTTCCCTTATCTGGACGACTGGTTGATTCGGGGCACGTCGGAACAACAAGTCAACAGCCATGTCCACGTGATCACCGGCATGTTTGCAAGTCTGGGCCTCTTGATAAACACAGACAAGTCCACCCTGAGGCCCACTCAGAAGGTGGAATTTATCGGGGCCGTCCTGGACGCCACTGTGGGCAGGGCCTCGCTGCCTCTGCAACGGTTCCAGACCATGGTGACGATCGTTCAACGTTTGCGGTCAGCCCCATTGACGTCAGTGAGGACATGTCTAACCCTGCTAGGCCACATGGCGGCTTGCACCTTTGTGACCGACTACGCTCGGCTCCGCATGAGGCCTCTCCAGCTGTGGCTTATCAGTCATTACAGGCCGGCAAGGCAACCGTTAGACATGTTAGTCACAATCCCCCAGAAGGTCTTAGATTCTCTCGGCTGGTGGCTAGACCAGTCCGTATTATGTGCGGGTCTTCCCTTCCACCCCTCTCAGCCCTCGGTATCCCTGACAACGGATGCCTCAGATCTAGGCTGGGGGGCCCACCTAGGGACCCTGCGGACACAGGGCCTGTGGTCCCAGGAGGAGGTGGGGCTACACATCAACATGCGGGAGTTGAGAGCGGTCCGCCTTGCTTGTCAAGCGTGTCATCAGCTTCAGGGTCGTTGTGTCGCCGTGTTCACGGACAACACGACGACCATGTACTATATCAACAAGCAGGGCGGCACCAGGTCCTCCTCCCTGTGCCTCGAGGCGATACGACTCTGGGACTTTTGCGTAGCCCACTCCATTCACCTCAGAGCTTCTTTCCTCCCTGGAGTACGGAACACGCTGGCGGATCGATTGAGCAGATCCTTCCTGTCACACGAGTGGTCCCTTCGCCCGGACGTCGCTCTCTCCATTTTCCGGAGGTGGGGTTATCCCCGGGTGGACCTCTTCGCGTCCAAGGGGAACAGGAAGTGCCAAGCGTTCTGCTCCTTTCAGGGCAGGGAGCTGGGGTCGATAGCGGATGCCTTCCTCATCCAGTGGTCGACCCACCTGTACTATGCGTTTCCCCCGTTCCCTCTGGTCCACAAGGTCCTCCTGAAGGTGCGCAGAGACAGGGCTCTCGTGATCATGGTGGCCCCGGCATGGCCCAGGCAACACTGGTACACCATGCTGCTGGACTTGGCCGTAGCCGGCCCAGTTCCCCTGCCCCTTCATCCGGACCTGATTACCCAGGACCACGGGACCCTCTGTCACCCAGACCTGCAGTCGCTGCACCTGGCGGCGTGGCTCCTGCGTGGCTGACTGGTTCCGAGCTGCGCTGCTCCACGCCTGTGAGAGAGGTGCTCTTGAGCAGCAGGAAACCGTCCACAAGAGCCACATATTCGGTGAAATGGAAACGCTTCTCCTCTTGGTGCGTAGAGAGAAATCTCCGCCCTATGGAAGTTTCGGTAACCGAAATCTTAGACTATGTTTGGTCCCTCAAAGAGCAAGGTCTGGCCTTATCGTTGTTGCGAGTCCACCTAGCAGCTATCTCCACCTTTCACCCGGGTGCGGACGGTCACTCCGTTTTTTCTCACCCGACGGTGTCGAGATTCCTTAAAGGGTTGGAACGTTTATTCCCTAACGTTCGTCCCCCTGCTCCGTCCTGGGATCTTAACCTGGTGTTGTCCCGGCTCATGGGGCCCCCCTTTGAGCCGTTAGCTACTTGCTCCCTGCTCTACCTCTCTTGGAAGACTGCCTTTCTAGTGGCTATCACCTCAGCTAGACGGGTGTCGGAACTCCGAGCTCTTGTGGTAGACCCCCCATATACGGTCTTCCACAAAGACAAGGTGCAGCTGAGACCACACCCTGCTTTTCTGCCCAAGGTGGTCTCAGCTTTCCACGTCAACCAAGAGATTTTCCTTCCGGTTTTTTTCCCAAAACCTCACTCCTCAGGCAGGGAGCAGCAGCTCCACTCGCTGGATGTCCGTAGGGCTCTCGCGTTCTACATAGAGAGGACTAAACCCTTCCGAAAATCCCCCCAGCTTTTCGTGGCGGTAGCAGATCGTATGAAAGGGCTTCCTATCTCCTCCCAGAGGGTATCCTCTTGGGTTACGTCCTGTATCAGGACCTGTTATGACTTGGCCCATGTCCCTACGGGCCGTGTGACTGCGCATTCTACCAGGGCGCAGGTGTCGTCGCTGGCTTTCCTCGCCCGTGTGCCCATCCAGGCAATCTGTCGGGCAGCGACCTGGTCATCGGTCCACACCTTTGCTTCCCACTACGCCCTGGTCCAGCAGTCGAGGGAGGATGCGGCCTTCGGAACTGCAGTGCTCCGTGCCGCGACTTCTCACTCCGACCCCACCGCCTAGGTATGGCTTGGGAGTCACCTAACTGGAATGGATGTGAGCAATCACTCGAAGAAGAAAAGACGGTTACTCACCTTTGTAACTGTTGTTCTTCGAGATGTGTTGCTCACATCCATTCCACACCCGCCCTCCTTCCCCACTGTCGGAGTAGCCGGCAAGAAGGAACTGAGGAGCGGGCGGGCCAGCAGGGATATATATTGGGCGCCATGGCGGCGCCACTCCAGGGGGCGACCTGCCGGCCCACTGGAGTTGCTAGGGTAAAAAGTTTCCGACGAACGTGCACGCGCGGCGCGCACACCTAACTGGAATGGATGTGAGCAACACATCTCGAAGAACAACAGTTACAAAGGTGAGTAACCGTCTTTTTTCAAATCTGGGTGGAGGGAAATTTTGGGTGTGAGTCCTTTGTTCTTGGTCCGTTCCTTTTCCCGTCTCTGAGCGTGATCTTTCTATCTCCTGGCTTTCTAATCTTCTGTTTCCAAGTTGTAAGTATAAGGATAGTAAGACAATAGGTTTATATTGTTTTTTTTGTATTTACATGTGTGTAGTTGCTGGAATGTTTTAAATTGTATTCTTTTTGGATAAGGCTGTTTATTCATTTTTTTTCTTTAAGCAATTGACCCTGTATATTGTCACCTTAATACAGAGACTATATTTTATGTCCTTTTTCATTCTTTTTATATAAAGCTTTCTTTTTAAGACCTGTTGGAGTTTTTCTTTAGTGGAGACTCCACGGAATTGAGTTTGCAGCTCACCAGGGAATTGGTGGGAGGAAGAAGTCAGGGGGGAAAGCTCTTTGTGTTAAATTTACTAAGTCTGACTTTGCATACCCTCTGGGTGAGGGGGAAGAGAGATTAGCTCTCTCGTACTTGTGTTTCCAGGACTTGAAACAGGGAGGGTAGAATCCCTTTGTTTAGATTCACGGAGCTTGCTTCTGTATATCTCTCCAGGAACCCAGGGAGGGAACACCTGGAGGGGAGGATGGGGAAGGGAAATGGTTTATTCCCCTTTGTTGTGAGAATCAAGGAATCTGAGTCTTGGGGTCTCCCAGGGAAGGGTTTGGGGAGACCACAGTGAGCTAGGCACTGTATAATTCCTGGCTGGTGGCAGCAACTACCAGGTCCAAGCTGGTAACTTAGCTTGGAGGTTTTCATGCTAACACCCATATTTTGGACGCTAAGGTCCAGATCTGGGAAGAAATGTTATGACAGGAGACCACGGCAGCGCGGTAACGAGAGTGATGAGAACATGGACACGGACTTCTCTCAATGCACAGTCCATGCCAATTTGGACATCATGGTGGTAATGGGGCAGGTTCACGCTGTGGAACACCAATTCTAGGCCCGGGAAACAAGCACAGAATGGTGGGACCGCATAGTTTGCAGTTCTGGGATGAATCTCTGTGGCTGCAAAACTTTTGCTTGCACAAGGGCACTTTCATGGAACTTTGTGACTTGCTTTCCCCTGCCCTGAAGCACAAGAATACAAAGACAAGAGCAGCCCCTACAGTTCACAAGCAAGTGATGATAGCCCTGTGGAAGCTTGCAATGCCAGACAACTACCAGTCAATCGGGAATCAATTTGGAGTGGGCAAATCTACTGTGGGGGCTGCTGTGATCCACATAGCCAACGTGATCACTGAGTTGCTGCTATCAAGGGTAGTGACTCTGGGGAAAGTGCAGGTCATAGCGGATGGCTCTGCTGCAATGGGATTCCCTAACTGTGGTGGGGCGATAGATGGAACGCAATACCCTATCTTGGGAATGGAGCACCAAGGCAGCAAGTACATAAACTGAAAAGGGTACTTTTCAATGGTGCTGCAAGAACTGGTGGATCACAAGGGAAGTTTCACCAACATCAATGTGGGGGATGGCTGGGAAAAGTATGTGATGTTCACATCTTTAGGAACTCTGGGTTGTGTGAACAGCTGCAGCAAGGGACTTTTTTGTCTCTTCTGCAGACCAGAAAATGACTGTTGGGGATGTTGAAATGCCTGTAGTTATCCTTGGGGACCCAGCCTACCCCTTAATGCCATGGCTCATCAAGCTGTACACAGGCACCCTGGACAGTTGTAAGGAGCAGTTCAGCTATAGGCTGAGCAAGAGCAAAATGGTGGTAGAATGTGCCTTTGGACATTTAAAAGCGCGCTGGTGCAATTTACTAAGTCAGTTAGACCTCAGTGAAACCAATATTCCCATTGTTATTACTGCTTGCTGTATGCTCCAAAACATCTGTGAGAGTAAGGGAGAGACGTTTATGGCAGAGTGGAAGGTCGAGGCAAATAGCCTGGCTGCTGATTACGCGCAGCCAGACATCAGGGCGGTTAGAAGAGCACAGCAGGGCGCTGTGCGCATTGGAGAAGCTTTGAAAACAAGTTTCATGACTGGCCAGGGTACCGTGTGAAAGTTCTGTTTATTTATCCTTGATGAAAACCCACCCCCTTGGGTCACTCTACTTCCCTGGAAGCCAACCGCCCTCTCCTCCCCCCTTTCATCATCACTTGCAGAAGCAATAAAGTCATTGTTGTTTCAAATTCATGCATTCTTTATTACTTCATCACACAAATGGAGAGATAACTGCCAAGGTAGCCCAGGAGGGGTGGGGAACAAGGGAAGTGCCAAGTGGGGTGGTGGAGGAGGGGAGAAGGGAAGGAAAAGGCCACACTGCACTTCAAAACTTATTGAATGCCAGACTTTTGTTGTGTGGGCAGTCCTCTTGGGTGGAGTGAGGTGGCAGGAGGGTCCCCGTCCCCCACATTCTTGGATGTCTGGGTGAGGAGGCTATGGAATTTGGGGAGGAGGGTGGTTGGTTACACAGGGGCTGCAGCCGGAGTCTGTGCTCCTGCTCCCTTTCCTGCACCTCAACAATATGCTGGAGAATGTCAGTTTGATCTTCTAGTAGCCTCAGCATTGCATCCTGCCTCCTCTCCTCATGCTGCTGCCACATATCATCTTGAACCCGACACATGTCCTTACATTCATTTTGTGCTTTCCTGCACTCTGACAGTGTCTGCCTCCATGCATTCCGCTGGGCTGTTTCAGTGTGGAAGGACTGCATGAGCTCAGAGAACATTTCATTGTGAATGCATTTTTTTCGCCTTCTAGTCTTCGCTAGCCTCTGGGACACAGATGATACGGAAGTGTTGAAACATTTGCAGCTGTGGGAGGAAAAAAAGGGAGAGTAATATTTTAAAAAACACATTTTAGAGAACAATAGGTAGACTCTTTCTCGGTGAACCAAACTGTTAACATTACATGGTTCCAAACAGCAGTGCCCTCATTTCACATACCAAGCACCTGTTGGGTTGGCCATTTAAAAGGAGAGGCTGTAGTTTTCAGGTTAACATGCAGCACAAACCCAACTAATCCATCCACACACACACACATACACACCCTATTCTCTGGGATGATTGCGTCATCCTTTCTCCCACCACGTGGCGCACAGCGGGGATGATTTCTGTTCAGCCACGGATAAGCAGCCCAGAAGGAACATCCACATCTGAATGTCCTCTTAATAAAATTTCCCTATTTCCACCAGGTGACCATGAACAATATCACTCTCCTGAGGATAACACAGAGAGATAAAGAACAGATGCTGCTTCAATGCCAGCAAACACTGGGACCATACGCTGCCAGGCTTAGTTATGCAATGATTCCATATTACGTCGGGCAGGCTCTGAGGGAGCCCAGACTGTTAGATACATTTTATTTTAAAAAAAGAAAGAAAAAACATCTGGATAATCAGGCTGTTGCTAGATCTAAAAAGAGCATCCGGCAAGGATTAATCACCAAGAATGGCTTTCCTGGGGTCCAGCTTAAATGTTACAAAAGAAAACAGTGATATCTGTGTTAACACAGAGAATCCACAAGCCCAAAATAAAGAGATAAACCTACCTGTGTCAAGCGAAACATTTCCTGTCCTATTTATATATATCTGTAGTTCCAAATGAGCAATTCTAGAGATAAACGATGAATTTTTAAAACTGGCCCAACATTCTTACAGCATTTCTGCTGCTCTGTCTCTCCAGCTGGGAGAACCACCACACAGACACAGAGGGGAAGGTTCCCCCCTCCCAATTTTTAAAAGATTCTAGTCTTCCCATTGGCTCTTTTGGCCAAGTGCCAACTCACTGCCACTCACCTAAACATTTCAGTGAGACTTCTTAACCCTTTACAGGTAAGGCAAGTAGAATACCACTACTAAGAAGGATTTCTATAGCTAACTGACTGGCTGGGTGGCCATAAAAGGGTGTTCCCCCCCATACAGGCACACACACTTCATTTATCACAAACACTGAATTTCATCTGCCATTTTTTTGCCCAGTTGCAAAGTTTTGTGAGATCCCTTTGTAATTCTTTGCAGTCTGCTTTGGACTTCACTATCTTGAGTAATATTGCATCATCTGCAAATTTTACCACCTCACTGTATAAGTGCTTTTCAGATCATTTATGAATACGTTGAATAGAAATTGTGCCACTACTGACGCCTGGGGGACACCACTATTTACCTCTCTCCCTTCTGAAAATTGACCATTTAGTCCTACCCTTTGTTTCCTATCTTTTAACCAGTTACTGATCCAGGACAGAACCTTCCTTCTTAGCCCATGACTGCTTACTTTTCTTAAGAAACTTTGGTGATAGAACTTGTCAAAGGCTTTCTGAAATCCAAGTACATTATATGCCATGGATCTCCTTTGACCACGTTTGTTCCACCCTCAAATAATTCTAATAGAATTCTAATTAATTTTATGACCCTATGAATTATTTTCTTGAGTGGATCTTTATCTTGGCTGGAACTTGAACAAGTTGCTATTGTGAATATTGGAAGGAACTCAAGGATAGATGCTTATCAAGAAGAATTTGTGTTGTCGCAGTAAAACAAGGACATATGGTCCCTTTACCCTCCTGTCTCTGGGGGAATCTCATAATTGTTCCACTCTTTGAACTGGGAACAATAACCCATCTATGCTAAATGCTTCTCACCATGCACATGTGGCTGCATTCCTCTGTTTCTTCCCTTCCGGTGCTTATGACCAGCTCTATACAGTCATCCCAGCCTTCCTAAAAGAAACAAGTTTATTAAAAAGCAGAAAAAGGCATTAGGAAAAGTGGTTAAAAATAACAGGGAGCTGTCCTTTGTCTATACTCATCTGTCTCTTGTATCACTGCAAGCTAAGTTACACAGGCTTTGCTCTGGAGATAGAAGAACAGAACTGGCTCAACTCACATTCTTTTGAGATGACAAGGAGCTCCTGGTACCCAGCCTCATTTCACTGTGTCCCTGAGAGCATCTTCCCATTTGTTTGCCCATTTCTTGTGGAAGAAGTCTTTGCTTAAACCTCTGTGTGCCTGGGTCTAGTCACTATGGTTCTGAGCCATGGCCATGCTATGGGGCCAAATTGTGAAGCTGACCTTTGTGCTCAGACAGCTTTCTCCCAGACAGATATCTACGGTGAGGCCCCCATGTCTGTTTGTCCATTGTTTGACAGTTAGACCCCATGACACTCCAAATCTCACCTCAGACACAAGTCTGGTAACTGTGCTGAACTTCCCAAACATCCCGTGATGCTCCAACACTCCCACATAAATCCGCAATCTATCCCTCACTGTTACTCCTGAGTACTCCCGTATCTGCCACACACACCAGGGGGCTGGATTCATGGGGCTTCCCAGAAGGCAGCTGTCACAGGGGCTGTGATAAGAAGCCTTTTATAGACCAGTGTCAGAGGTGTTGCTCTGTGGAACCCTGACACAGCCCTGATCTTAGGGTCTCAGAGTATCTGAGCACCTGGAATGTATTTATCCTCCTGCCACTGCTGTGAGGCACCATCTGCTGCCTCATCTTTTCACAGCAGGCCCTTCCCCCTACTCCACCACGTCCACCAAGACTCCTACCATTGGCTAGGGAGGAGCCAGGCAATGGTAAGAGATGCCCTGGGAGCCCAGACTGCTATAGGGAGCCCGGACTCTCCACCTTCCTTAGGGGGTGCATCCTGGGGGCTGGGGACACAGGCTGGGGACATATTTTGGGCCCTTCAGCCTAATACCAAGAAGAGGTGGAGGGTCTGGGGCTCCTTGCAGTGGCTCTGGATCCCTGAGCAGCCCTTACCATGGCCCAGCTCTGGCTTCTCTCCTGAAGAGAGGATGGAGTCTCAGGTAAAGAGGAGGAGCAGGCGTGGGGTATTGTGGGAAGGGATAGGTCAGAGAGGGCAACTCAAATGAGAGGAAGAGGAGCATAAATGCGGGTCACAGAGGAGATGGGGCTTCTGCTTGTGTCCCGCTTTTTCCTTTAAAAAGATGGTTACCTTACAGTGAACGGGCTGGACCGGGCTTGGAGCTAGCTGTGCTTCTGTGAGGGAGCTGAGTTCCATTTCTGCCCCTTTGCATTGCTAGGGCAGCACAAACAGAGGGGACAGGGAAGGATTCACACATCACTTTTGCAATGTATTTATCTTCTCACCACCTCTGTGAGGCAGGGCAGGGCTATTATCCACCTCTACAGAGGCCATACTGGGTCAGACCAAAGGTCCATCTAGCCCAGTATCCTCCTTCAGATAGTGGGCAGTGCCAGGTGCCACAGAGGGAATGAACAGAACAGAGAATCATCAAGTGATCCATCCCTTCTCGCTCATTCCCAGCTTCTGGCAAACAAAGGCCAAGAACACCATCCCTGCCCATCCTGGCTAATAGCCATTGAGGGATATGTCCTCTGTGAATTTATCTAGCTCTTTTTTGGACCCTGTTATAGACTTGGCCTTCACAACATCTTGTGAGTTCCAGGACTAGCTGCTCCAAGAAGCAGTCATTTAAGGTGTCAAGAGACTTAATCTGTGCATCCCATCCTGAAGTGATATATACCCAATTCATATGGAGACAATTGAAATCCCCCATTTTTATTATTGATTTTTTAAATTTTAATAACCTTCTAATCTCCATAAATATTTCACAGTCGCTACCACCATCCTGGGTAGGTGGTCTGTAACATATCCCTACTGCTATATTCTTATTATTAGAATATGGAATTTCCACCCATAATAATTCTAAGTTTGGTTCATTTATGATTATTACTTCAATTGCCTCTTCCTCACCAGCATGACCTATTCTGTTCTTTCAATATATTTTGTACTCTGGGATCACTGTGTCCCATTGATTATCCTCATTCCACCAAGTTTCTGTGATGGCTATTATATCAATACCCTCATTTAATATGAGGCACTCTAGTTTATCCATCTAATTATTTAGCTTTCTGCATTACATGATGTTCATGAATGGGATTTTTTTTATTTGATTGTTTCTCAACAGGTCCTACCTGTATTTTATCACCTTCCATCCTCTCCTCCTTACTAAGACATAGAGAATCTCCATTAGTCTATCCTCTCTAAAGGTTGTCACTCTCCAAACGATGTGCTTATCTGAACCTGTCAGCTTTCCCAAAACCCTTAGTTTAAAAACTCCTCTACAACCTTCTCACTCTTAAGTGCCAGGGATCTGGTTCCATTTTGGCTTAGGTGGAACCCATCTTTCCTGTATAGGCTCCCTCATTCACAAAAGTTTCCCCATTTCCTAATAACACATGTAGCACTACTCTGCCTCTGTGGCATTACACTCAGATGGGGGTGGACTCATCAGGTGTGCAGTGCACAGTCATCAGTGGAAGAGCAGTTGCCTAAATGACTGTGCCTGGGCTCCTGTTTTAATCATGTCTCTGACACGATTCAGTCACATGCCCCTGGTTCAGGGCAGAGGAAAAGGGGGGGTGACTGTGTCACTTAAATAGCTCTTGAACGCAGCTGTTGCTGTGCTCATGGATCACGTAGTATCCTGAGTGCTCAGGAGGGGTGAGGACTGGAACTGCTCATGGATGTTTAACCAGAGACAGAAAGGTGACAGGTGAGGTATAATGGGAAACAACATCCACATCCTTTCTCTTTATTGACTTTATCAAGAGGAATTCTGAGGTCGGAGCAGGCACCAATACAGCTCTTTATAAGCAAACATCACACTGGTCCACTGGCTCTCTATGAACACAGACACATTGTAAAAGCAGCTACCTGCCTTGGTCTCCTTCCCCAATGTGCTAGCCTACCTCACCAGCCCCTCTCTCATTCTTTCAGGCCTTATATCATGTCTGAACCTCTCTTTATAGAGTGGAGTTCACTAGATCTCATCATCTCGGATGTAACATCCTGAATAGAATTGGTGCTCGTGGCCCATGTTTTTCATCTCCCATGTCACTGGAGCTGGAGCTAAGTGAGGTACTGACTCTTCACTTGAAGAACATCCTGATTATCCTTGCAGAAAGTTGTTGGCTTTTCACAGCGTACACAATTGGGTTCATAAGTGGTGGGACAAACAGAGAGATGTAGCCCAGGAAAAGGTTGAGCAAAGGAGGAGAGGTCTTCCAATATCCGTGTATCAGACCCAAGCCAAACTGTGGCGTGTAGAAGAGCAGGACAGAGGTGAGAGACACATGTGTTCAGGGCCCTAAGGCTCTCCGTATGGGACGTAATTTTCAGCACTGTTTTGAGGATCATCACATACGAAAGGAAGATGAACAGTGAATCCAATCCCAACACGGTGACTGTAAGAAAGAAGCCATAGATGTAGTTGACTGTGATGTCCGTACAAGCCATCTTAACAAGATCCTGGTGCAGGCAGTAGCAATGTGAGAGGATATTGACTCGACAATATTGGAACCGTTTAAGGAGAAAGGGCAGTGGGAATATTAAAGACACCCCTCTCAGCACAAACACCAGTCCCATCTTTTGAATTCTTGGCAGGGTGAAGATAGAGGCGTATCTCAGTGGGTTACAGATAGCAACAAATTGATCAAAGGCCATCAACAGGAGTACTGATGATTCAATGAATGAAAGTGAGTGGATGAAGAACAGCTGGGCAAAACAAGTATCCAGACTGATCTCCCTAGAGTTAAACAAGAATATACCCAGTGTTGTTGGCATGGTGGATATGGCCAAGGCAAAGTCTGTGATGGCTAACATGGAAAGAAAAATGTACATGGGCTCATGAAGGCTTGGATCTGTTTTTACAATGAACAGAATGACTGAATTTCCTACTATCGAAATAACATACATTAAGCAGAAGGGGATAGAGATCCAGAGATGGACGTCTTCCTTCCCAGGTATCCCGGTGAGAAGAAATACTGCAGAGTTCAATTTGGTGTCATTGACAGCTGACATAATGTACTGGGCAGGTCCGAGGAGTTTTAAAATATCCTTCCTTAAAGGAAAAAAAACAAACAAACCACAAGACTAGATGATATTTAATGAGACATCTTTCTGATCTCAGTGCAAGAGATTCCCAGGAGGTCAAGGAAGATAATCTAAAGCATGGCCCTTGATATGCACCATCGATAGGAACATAGGCAGTGCCAGACTAGATCAGATCTGTAGTCCATCAAGCCTCGTATCCTATGCCCAGTATCAGATGGTTCAGAAGAAGGTGAAAGAAGCCCTGAAATAGACATCTATGAGATAACCTGCTCCCAAGGAAAGTTTCTCCCCAAGACTCACTAATTAGACATATATTGTAGTATAAATTAGGCAGGTTTAAAGCCCTTCTACTGGTTTTTCTGTTAAGTCCTCACAACTGGAATTGGATTTTTTGCTTACTCATATAAACATCCAGTCCCTGTTTCAGCTCTTGGGCCCACTGATATCTTGTGGTTGGGAATTCGGCAGCCTACTTGAGTGCTGTGCAATTTTACAATTGTGACCTTTCCATTGACAACCTTTCTGGCCCTCCATTTTGGAGTGTGGTCCATTGTACCCGTGACACGTGTATAAACACATGGCAAGTGCATAGTGAAAAAGGTCATTGTATTTATCTGTCCTGCATTGAAGCCATTTGTTAATGTATTTCCTTCACAGGTGGAGGGTAAGGAAGGCAAGGAAAGGCAGGCTGCTCTTTGTCTGATGCTGGTGCTGGCAGCTTGGTCCACATGGCAGCCTGGCCCCCGTGCTCCAGGTCCGGAAAGGCTGGGGTTGGGCCACACCCTGGGAGCGGGGAGGCTTGGGAACTTGGGGCACTGGTCTGGGGCACAGCCTCTTGCTGCGGTGGGGGTCTGGCTTGGCTGCATGGGGGCTTGGGGGGTCATGGAAGGGGTTTGGGCCTTCGTTGGAAGGAGCGGGATTTGGGGTTTGCCTGCCCAGGTGGGGATTCACCACCACCCATGGTTTCCTTGCCTAATTTTTATACATATTATTTTCTCCACTCCTCAGGTCCTATGTTATGCAACTGTCTTTTTGCAGTACAGGGATAAATTCTTAAGCCCAGTTTCTTAATTCAGTAATAATGACTTCAACTGCATCACTCCAGATAAACCTGTATAAATTCGACCAGAACCAGGCCCTATTACATTTCTCTACCAAATACTCCCAGTGATCTACTCTGACCTAGAGGAATCCCTCCAAGAGAAGCTGAAATTCTTTGCTTCGCCAATGTTGACTGACTCCAGGGAATTCAATCATCCTACAGGTCTCATTTTCTCCTCACAGAACCTGCATCTTCTTCCCATGCAATTGTCTGTCATCAGGATTTCTTCAGAACTTGAAAAGATCACAGCGTCTCAGCCCTCCTTCACTCACTTGTCAGCAAACAAAAGTCTAGTAGCTCCTCTGTCCCTGGGTTAATAGCTGACTGGTTCTCCTCAGGTTCTGTTCTGTCAGTCTGTAGCCTATACCCAGAGTGGTAACAGGCATTGGGGCCACTATAGAAAATATTCATTCCCTGAGCTCTCACTCATGAGTACATACCCCAGATGTGTTATTCAGGCATGGTGAGGGTTTGCAGGAAGTGGAATTCAAAGATAAATGAAGGAGTATTCATGGAAATGGAACTTCATTTCCTACAGGAAAGTAATCCATTGCGCTCTCTCTCTCTCTCTGCCCCTCCCTCTCTCCTGTATTCATAACATCCATAGCACCCGGGAATGGCATACTGTCAGACATGTAACTGAGCTGCCATAATGAAGGGACATGTTAAACCCGCTTCTTGGGATGTTTGCTGAAGAGTTATAGTGAGTTAATTATTGGGATGTTGATGTTATGGCTATATTGCGAGAAACCAGTACGGTTCATAGCAGGCTGCTAGAAAACAAGCAGGAAGGGAAGGATCAGCTCAAGAAAACCTGTCGCTCAGTCAGCAGTTCAGGGAGGTCGAAAGACAGAACTGGAGCTGCAAGCTGGGAGGAGCCTATTTCTGGGCTCCAGTCACATTGCACAGCTTGTTTTACCACATCTTGGAGTCTGTCCAGAGGTGGGTCAGCTGCTGTGAGAAGCTCTTCAGACTGACAGGCACAGACACCTCTGGGGATGTCTGAAGGCCTTGCCCTGCCTGGGTCCTTGTCAGAGTGGGAGGGCTTGGGGTCAGAGACGTGTACAGACTGTTGTTTGAAAACCCTTCAATTCTCCCATGTTTCGCTTTATTCCCACTGTTCAGCTTAAAGAGTAGTTTGGTTTAAGAAGCCTGGCTGATCACGCATCTCACCACCAGTCACTCACAGGTTCCCAAAGGGAAGAGCCACAAGACAGAGCCTGAGTGTAGGAGGATTGCGAGATTCTACCCCATGAGAGGGAAGGTTACCTTCCCTGACATCTGGCTCTCAGAGACCAGAGAGGGGGATGAGATGCAGTTAGTCCTGTAACTTTTAGTGGTGTCTACAGAGCAGAGATGCTAGAGCCCTGAGCCATTCAGGAAACAGAAATATCCCCTGTCTGACCTGTTACCAAAGAGCAATGCAGCTCTGAATACCTGAAAAATAAAAACCTTTGAAAATACATTTGCTAATTAAATTTCCAGGAGCAAATAAACCATTAACTGATATTCCAAATATACCATTAACTGTGGTCTCTTGTCATTCAGCCTCTGGCAGGATCGGGCCCAGAGCACACTGCACCTCCAGAAATGGGACCCACGGAGAAAGCGTCATTCAGGAAAGTGCAGTTTTTTAGCACTCCAAGCTCGCTTGGGATGTCAGATTTGTGTGCAGCTTCACTGACCTCCTGAGAAGCATGGGCGGATGTAGGGGAGGGGTTCCCAAGCTCCCCAGTGCTACCAGCCCTTCACTGAGTCACCCCGACAGCCCAGCTCAGTCCTCTGCCGCTGCACAGAATATCTACAAATGGAAAAAAACCTTGTAGCCTTTTCCCTTCATTTGCATTGTAAAGATAGTGAAACCTGCCAACGTACCCAATTCCTACTAGAAGGGGAGCCGCTGACACCAGAGGTCTTCAACCAAAAGGACAAGGAGTCAGTGTAGAGGTAGCACAGGCAGCAGGCAGTATCTGTTCAGACAGGAAGGCAACTGCCTTTATGAAGCATGTTTGAACGTTCCCTTGGGGGCCACTTTGCCATCAGGGAACCTCAGCTGCTTAGCTTAGTGTGCACCAGCTTTAATCCCCTCATGGCAAATGGTAAACTGCAGAAGGCAAAATCACAGAGGACATGTGGTGATCCTACCCAACATGACTGCAGTGCAAGCCCTGCTGCAGGCTCTATTCCTGGAATCTGGGCTTCACATCACTGTTCATATTGTTCTGATTAGTCACTTGGCTACCTCGGGGGCTGCTGAGCAGTAACTATGATGCTGTCACAGCTGTGATCTTGTTGAAATAAATAATAATAATCAATAATAGAGGATCAGATTTCTCCCAGACAGCCTCCTGTCCTGCATGACATACTCAGAGTGCAAGCTACAAAAGGGAGATTCTACAAGGCTGCTTACTTGGAAATTTTCTTGGATCATTCCAGTATGATATAAACTTCCTCTCTATTATGGTGTTTAAGTGCTGGAATAAATTGCCCAGGGAGGTTGTAGAATCTCTATCCTTGTAATTTTAAGAGCAGGTTAGACAGACACCATGATCACAGGAGTCTGGACTTGATGACCTTGAAGTCATGCAATTCTCCCTAAATCATAACAGGAGGCTTCAGGCTCCAGGAATCCTCAAAGTTAGGTACACATCTCAGCGATCCACTGGTAGCTACACTCTCCCACACACCCATAATATCTGGATCTCCACAGCTGCTCTAGGACCCTCTCCAGCTCCTGGCTAGCACAGATTCATCAGAGATGTGCTACCTTTTCCTGTCACAGTAGCCACTGCCCACAGGATCTGTTGAAGGGGTCTTGTACAGGGTGGAGGGGGCTGATGGGCACAATACCCCAGCCATAGACTGGTTGGGAAGTTTTAACCTTTCCATACCCAGAGTGCAGCCAGACACTCAGTCTATGCAACCTTCATTTACGTTATGAGGAAGAAGCAGATGAAAAGCCTCCAATTTATCTTGGGGATCCATAATCTCAGCTCTGTAAACGAAGTCCATTGCCCATCTATCCCATGAGTGGAAAGTGACCTATATCAATGAGTTTGCATGGAACAGATCCCTGTGCAGTGCAAGATGGTATAAATCAGGGTTTATTCTCCACCAAGGGTGGAAGGCTGGGAAACTGGGAATCTGGCTGTTGTCTCGTGTTTGTCCTTGAATGTCTTCGGAATAAAACACTCAGGTAGCTTAGTTGGGTGTGTGGTGTTTCCTGCTCCTGTGTTGGGTAACAACATTGCCTGGAGAGGCCAGCAGTCGAGTCTGAGAGAGGCCAGCCCAGCTGACTGGTTACGGGGCTCAGTGGTTCCCCAGACTGCACCCCGGGGGGACAACCTGTCACAGAGTTTGTAGAAGAAATTAACAAATTAAACAGAAAAAAGTCACTAGGACCAGATGATATTCACCCAAGAGTTCTGAAGGAACTCAAATATGAAAACTGCAGAACAACTAACTATCACTTAAATCAGCTTCTGATGACTGGCAAATAGCTAATATGATACTGATATTTAAAAAAGGCTCCAGAGATGATTCCAGCAATTACAGGCATGTCAACCTAGCTTCAGTACAAGGCAAACTGATTGAAACTATAGTAAAGAATAGAATTATCAGACACATGAATGGACATGATTTGTTGTGGAAGAATCAGCATGGCTTTTGCAAAGGAAAATTATGTCTCATCAGTCTATTAGAATTCATTGAGCTGGTCAACAAATGTGCACAAGGGTGATCCAGGGCATATAGTGTACTTGGACTTTCAGAAAGCAGTAGACAAGATCCCACAACAAAGGCTCTTAAGAAATGTGAGCAGTCATGGGGTAAGAAGGAAGGTTCTCTCCTGGCTCAGTAACTGGTTAAAAGAGAGGAAGCAAAGAGTAGGAATAAATGGCCACTTTTAGAATTGAGAGAGGTAGCTAAGGATGTCATAGAATATCAGGGTTGGAAGGGACCTGAAGAGGTCATTTAGCCCAACCTGCTGCTCAAAGCAAGACCAATCCCCAGACAGATTTTTGTCCCAGATCCCTAAATGATCCCCTCAAGGAGGGAACTCACAGCCCTGCATTTAGCAGGCAAATGGTCAAACCACTAAGCTATCCCTTCCCCACAGAGGGCTGTATTGAGAGTGCTCTGATTCCACATATTCATAAATGATCTGGAAAATGGAGTAAACAATGAGGTGGCAAAATTTGCAGATGAGATTAAATTATTCAATATACATAACTCCAAAGTAGACTGTGATGAGTTACAAAGGGATCTCAGAAAACTTAGTGACTGGGAGAACACATTTTTTTGTTGACAAAAGCAAATTAATGCATATTGGAAAAATATTATTCCAACTATCACAATGTTTTCAAACTCTGTCTGTGTGATAATTTCCAAGAGTCCTTCTGAATTCTTGTTTCCGTTGCCTCAATCCCTATACCTCTGCAATACTGACTGGCAGATAAGTAGTTGAGGCCATGAATTAAGGAAGAATCAGAAAGAATTTGGAAATAGTGAGACTATTCAGTATCAATTCAGTTACAGTTTTACACTAAATAGATATTTTGAAAATCTATATGCCCATGTGGATCAGGGCACAAGCCAATCTCTCAGTGTCAGGCTTTAGGGTGACAGTATCATTGCGGTCAAATCACACACACCCCATCAGTCTACTGCTGTTTTCTTACACCTTCTTCTGCAGCACCTGGGGCTGTCACTGTCAGAGAGAGGACACTGGATTGGATGGACTACAGGTCTGATCCACTAGGCCACTCCTACATTGGAAATGAGCGAAGTTTCCCCCATGGAAACAGACATTGTCATGCTGGGTTATAATGTTGTGCTCCACAGAATGGGCATGAAGGGCACAAGGGTCCTGGTATTTAGGGCTACGGGTTTGAACCTCTGTTACTTCCTGTTTCATTTGGTGAGGCACTTTATGTAACAAGAGAAGCCGTACAGTTGCCTGTCTTAGCATTTGCCCCTTGTGTGTGAGATTTCTCACTGGTGAGACACATTCACTGATTACTCCTCAGCCAAGGGAGCAGGTGTGACAGAAGGCACCTCACCCCCTGCAGAGGAAAAACTGTGGGGAACGTGAGGTGTCTCCGAGATTGCAGGATCCAGGTGCAACAATGCTGCCTCTGGCAGGACATAACTGAAAGTATCAATTTGGGACAAAATGCTTAGAGCAGGGCAGTCAGAGCCAGTTTCCCATTATTGCCACCAGCATCACTCCTTATGGAGATGACTGGTTGTCATGGAGTGTTTGGGAGTTATGGCCCTGCACCCACCATTTCCTGCGATTCACCGTGACTCTCAGTCAGCCAGTAAAACAGAAGGTTTATTAGATGACAGGAACAGAGTCTAATATAGAGCTTTTAGGTAAGACAACAGGATCCCCTCAGTCAGGTCCATCGTGGGCCTCTCTCTATTTCCCCAGCCAGCTCCAAACTAAAACTCCCTCCAGCAGTCAACCCCAGACACACCGCAGCTCCTCCTCCAGCCTTTGTCTAGTTTCCCGGTGTGATGTTATTGACATAATCTGTAACTGTGTAGATCTCTGTTGTGACATCTGTTATATATTTTAAGCAAATATTGTATAAAGGTTGTCGTGTAAGGGATGTTATATCCTTGGGGGCAGCCGGTTTAGGAAGAAATCACTTGAGGCCAGACAGCAGACAGCTAATAAAACTACCATTTATTTACAGACACAGAGCTCGCCTAACTAGCCAAAACTGGCTGGGCTATCCCCTAATAATCTAACTCAGTTGCCATAAGAACAAAAACCATGACAACCAAATACACAACATATTCCTCCCCCCCAATTAAAACATCCCCTAAATAAAACACACACTAGACTAGAGAAGGTGGGTAGACTGCCTCCATTCCCGGCTAAACCCTGGGGATTATTTTGCCCCATAACCGTGGGTTCATCCTAGCTAAAGATCCAGCCAATGAGGAGGCTTTCTGTCTCTAGGTGGATTACGGCGAACTTCTGGTGTTGTTGCACCCGTAAGAACCATGGGCTCAGGGTCTGCAGCACGAACAGGTGAGGAGGTGGTATCAGCTCGTGCTGGGCAAAGGAGTATCTCAGCTGCCGGCAGTAATGGAGGAGAACAGTCAGGAACAGGTGATTCGTGATTCGGTGTCTCACTAGAAGAGGTGAAGTCAGACCACTCAACTGCAGATGTGTCCCGAGGACTGGCATGACCTGGCAACAGCTGATCTACATGTAGCCGCCAGGTAAGATTCTCTGCAGTCCGGACTGTTTAGGAAACAGGTCCTGTCTGAGTGATGATAGTAGCAGGGACCCATTTAGCTCTGGAAGTATAATTTCGAGCCAAAACTGGCTGTCCTGGGCTAAAGGTTCAGTCTTTTGCACTGGGTGCCCATCTGAGGACTTGATATTGCTTCTGATGTTGCACAATTTGTCAGGGTTCAGAAGGTTTCAGCAGATCAAAGCAAGTGCACAGCTGTCGTCCCATCATTAGAAAGGCCGGGGATGCCTGGGTCATAGCATGAGGTGTGTTTCTGTAGGAAAGTAACAAGGTATCGAGATGCTTTTGAATGGAGTGTTGTCCCCTTGCTGATT
The DNA here is from genome assembly GCF_007399415.2 of Gopherus evgoodei. NCBI lineage: Eukaryota > Metazoa > Chordata > Testudines > Testudinidae > Gopherus > Gopherus evgoodei. Next base: position 101,833 of record NW_022060085.1, read on the forward strand.
TCAAAGGGTGTTTCATTGTCTGCACAAATCTTTCAGCTAATCCGTTGGTGGATGGATGATATGGTGCTGACGTGATGTGGTGTATCACATTTGCCTTCACAAAATTTTGAAACTCCTGAGAGAAGAACTGTGGTCTGTTGTCGCTCACAAGTTGTTCTGGCAGACCGAAATGACTAAAGAGTCCCCGTAGTTTTTGGATAGTACTCTCTGCAGTAGTGGACCGCATTATAGAGACTTCTGGCCATTTAGAATGGGCATCTACTGCCACCAAGAACATGCTTCCTTCAAGAGGGCCAGCGAAGTCAATGTGAATACGTTGCCACGGGTTTTCATGTCAGTCTCATGGGTGTAGGGGTGCCCATTGGGGTGCATTCCTCACACACTGACATGACATACATGCTTTTGCCTTCTCTTCAATAGGACTGTTCAATCCAGGCCACCAAAAATAACTTCGTGCAATTTCCTTCATGCGCACAATTCCACAGTGACCGGAATGTAGCTGTTCTAACATCTGTGATCTCAGTGGGGTGGAATAATGACACGTCTCCTCCACAACAAACAGAGAGGTTTGTCGAGATTTTCCATGCATCACCAGGTCCATAACTTGGGACAATACTGGGTCAATGCGAGTTGCCTTCTTTATTGGAGTAGCAGTGATGGATGTATTCTCTACCTGTTCAAAGTAGAAGATTTCCTTTTGGGCACTATCTTGATGTTTGACCGGCAAAGGCAACCTTGAGAGGCCATCTGCATTGCCGTGCAGAGTGGATTTCCGATATTTGATTTCATATGCGTGTGCTGAAAGTAACAATGCCCAACATTGCATACGACTAGCAGCTAATGGGGCAATGCCTGTGTAGGGTCCGAAAATTGATGTCGGAGGTCTATGGTCTGTGAGAAGAGTAAACTTTCGCCTAAACAAGTACTGATGAAACTTCCGAATTCCAAAAACAATTCCTAATGCCTCGTGTTCGATTTGGGCATAGTTAGTTTCTGCTTTGCTTAGAGTGTGTCAAGCAAAAGCAATAGGTCTTTCTTCTCCCAAAGGCATAATGTGTGACACGACTGCTCCCACTCCAAAAGGGGAGGCATCGCAGGCCAATTGTAGGGGTAAGGATGGATCAAAGTGCGTTAGAACTTCAGAATTTAGCAGTGCATCCTTAGCTTTGTTAAATGTAACATCACAGGCTTCAGTCCACTTCCAGGCCTTGTTCTGCCCCAGGAGCTCATGAAGTGGTTTTAGCAGTGTGGCTAACTGTGAGATGAACTTTCCATAATAGTTCAGTAGTTCTAGAAACGAGCGCAGCTGGCTTACATGTCAAGGTTGGGGAGCCTCCACAATAGCTTTAACTTTTGCAGGGGCCTTATGAAGACCCGCAGCATCAATGATGTGTCCCAAATATTCAACAGAGGGCTGGAAGAATTCACACTTGTCTTTGCAAACTCGTAGGCCATACTCTTCCAGTCTTTGTAGGGTAGCCTCTAAATTCTTTAAGTGATCCTCTTCATTCCTTCCAGTAACCAGGATATCATCCAGATAGCACTGAACTCCTGACAAGCCACACAAGATCTGGTCCATAGCCCTCTGGAACAGGGCAGGAGCAGACATTATTCCGAAGGGTAGGCAACAGTATCGATAAAGCCCCTTATGAGTAACAATAGTCAACAGCTCTTGGGACTTTTCATCGACGTGCATCTGTAAATATGCTTGACTCAGATCAATCTTACTGAACTTTTGTCCCCCAGCCAGGCCTGCGAAGAGGTCATCAAAGCGGGGAAGCAGGTATTGCTCTGCACACAACACTGGGTTGACAGTGACTTTAAAATCACTGCAAATCCGGAAAGAGTTATATTTTTTCACTGTTGGAACGATAGGAGTGGTCCATGAGCTATGGGTAACTGATATTATGACTCCATTGGTGACCAGGCGCTCCAGGTCTGCTTCAACTTTTGGCCTGAAGGCATATGGCACAGTTCGGGCTTTCAGATATTTTGGTGGACTGTCAGGTTTAATGTTCAATGTCACAGTGATTCCCTTCATACTTCCCAAATCATCTCCAAAAACAGAAGCATGTTTCCTTAGTATAGGGGTTAGACTAGTTTCTTCTTTAGTCATCCGGTGCACTTCTGCCCAGTTCAGCTGAATCTTCCCAAGCCAAGACCTACCCATTAAGGCTGGGTAGTTACCTCTCACCACAAACAGTGGCAATTTAGCAGCTTGTCCATTCAGCTCCACCTTGACATCAATAGTGCCCAACATGGGCACAGCTTCTCCCATATACGTCTTCAGAACAGTTTTTGTTGCCTTAAGGGGAAGATGCTGTAGCTTTTCTTTATACACAGTCTCGGAGACCAGCGAGATGGCTGCACCTGTGTCCAGTTCCATGCGTATAGGTTTGCCATCCAACAACGGGGTTACCCAGTATTCATGTGAGCCCACTGCCAAAGACAAAACATGCAGTGACACTTCCTCTTGCGATGAGGTGTCACCTTGATCATCCTAGGTCTGCTCTAGGGTATGCAGGGTTCCTCTTTTTGTCGGCCAGACCACAGGCCTCTTTTTCTTTTGTTTACAGGCACACTCAATGTGTCCTTTTTTGCCACAGTGTCAACACACCCAGTCCTTACACCAGCATTCTGATGCCTGGTGACCCGGCTTACCACAGCGGTAACATTCTTGACTCTGCACAGTTTTGTGGGTAGATTCTTGTGACACTTTTTGCACCCTAAGGGATGCACCGATGTATTTCGCCTCCCTTGTAGCCAGTTCCATGGAGACAGCAATATCAACAGCCTTCTGTAATGTAAGCTGAGCCTCTGTCAGTAGGTGCTTCCGTATAGCTTCACTGTACAGGCCACACACTAACCTGTCATGCAGGGCATCATTTAACATCTCTTTAAATTCACAGTGTTCTGCTAGCTTTTTTAAAATTGCTACAAATTATACAACTATTTCATCTTCTTTTTGGTCTCTTTTATGGAACCGATATCTTTCAGCGATTACCAGTGGGGTTTTGGGGAAAAATGAGAGCCCAGGATTTCCACGGTGTCACTGTAAGATTTAGTCTCAGGCTTACCAGGGTGTAGTAAGCTGCGTAGCAGGGAGTAGGTTTTAGCCCCTACAATGCTTAAGAATATTGGCACCTTCTTCGCTTATATAATGTCATTTGCAATAACAAAAAGCTCAAAACACTCAGTATACACCTGCCACTGCTCTGTATTCTCATCAAAAGGTTCCAGTGGCCCGGTCGGAGTAGCCATGATTTTTAGTTTCACTTTCACAGTCAGTGCAAACAAGCAGTTTTTTGGTTTGTTCTTTACCTTGACTTCTACTTCCTTCTGTTACTGGAGCAGCACCGGAATCCCACCCTCGTCGCCACTTGTTATATCCTTGGGGGCAGCCGGTTTAGGAAGAAATCACTTGAGGCCAGACAGCAGACAGCTAACAAAACTACCATTTATTTACAGACACAGAGCTTCCCTAACTGGCCGAAGCTGGCTGGGCTATCCCCTAATAATCTAACTCAGTTGCCATAGGAACAAAAACCATGACAACCAAATACACAACAAGCGCTCTATGGAGAGGTTATGGTTTGCTGGTTATGATTATCCTGTCTATAGGTGTGTATCATTTGTATAGTTGAAGTTATGAAGTTATACTGGCTCTATACTGTCTGTATTTCAAGCTTATGCTGTGCTTCTGGGAGATATCCCAGACAAGTTGGTGTCAGCTCTGCCTAGCCTGCTTGATGGCCCATTAAGGACCATCAGTTACACAATTGACCCATTGAGAGAAGGCAGATACACCTTGTGACTCAGCAAAGTATGCAAGGACTTGCCCATGTGACTGCAGGCTCCATTTTGCTGTAATTTTCCACAGTAAGAACAGAGAGGTGTTCTTACACCTGGAAAAGCCTATAAAAGGCTGAAGCCTCATCTCCATCTTATCTTCAGTCCTGCTTCTTACCTCTGGAGGAACTTTGCTACACTGAAGCTATGAATCAAGGACTGAAAGACCCATCCCAGCTGCGAAGGTTACTCCAGGCACTTGATTTTAACCTGTAGTTTGTTCCATCACTGCTACAAGCCTGAACTAAGAACTTTGCGATTACTGTATGAAACTGATTCCATTTAACCAATTTGAGCTCTCAGCTCTATCTTTTTTCCTTTTATGAATAAACCTTTAGATTTTAGATTCTAAAGGATTGGCAACAGCGTGATTTGTGGGTGAGATCTGATTTGTATATTGACATGGGTCTGGGGATTGGTCCTTTGGGATCAAGAGAACTTTTTTTTCTTTTCTTTCAACAGCACTAGAGCCAGTTGATGAACTGACCCTTCACTTTTTGAATGCCCTGATTATCCTTGCACGAAGGTGTTTGCTTCTCAAACTGTACACAATTGGGTTCATCATGGGCGGAACCAGCAAGCAGACATAGCCCATGAGAATCTGAACCAAGGGAGAAGAGCTATTCCCGAATCTCTGTACTACAGACAAGCCAATTCCTGATATGTAGAAGATGAGGACAGCACAGAGGTGGGAGACACAGGTGCTCAGTGCCCTGACAAACTCTGCATAGGATGCGATGCTCAGCACTGTTTTCAGAATCATCACATAAGATAGGAGGATGAGCAGCGAGTCCAGCAACACTGTGGAGATTGTGACAAACAAGCCATAGATGCTGTTGACTCTGATATCCGAACAAGCCATCTTCATGACCTCTTGGTGCAGGCAGTAGGAATGGGAGAGGACATTGGCTTCACATTATTAGAAACGTTTCAGGAGAAAGGGCAGTGGGAATATTACGGCAACCCCTCTTAGCACAAACACGAGTCCCATCTTGGCTATTCTCTGCAGGGTTAAGATGGAAGCATATCTCAGTGGGTTAGCGATCGCGATGAAATGGTCAAAGGCCATCAACAAGAGTGTGGAGGATTCAATGCATTGAAGCGAGTGGATGAAGAACAGCTGGGCAAAACAGGCATCGAAGCTGATCTCCCTAGAGTTAAACAAGAATATATCCAGTATTGTTGGTATGGTGACTATCGATAAGCCAAGGTCCGTGATGGCTAACATGGAAAGGAAAATGTACATGGGCTCATGAAGACTTGGATCTGTTTTTATAATGAACAGAATGACTGAATTTCCTACTATCGAAAAAACATACATTAAGCCTAAGGGGATATTGAACCAGAGATGCATGTCTTCCTGCCCATGTATCCCAGTGAGAAGGAACACTGCAGAGCTGAATTTAGTGTCATTGATAGCTGACATAATGTACTGAGAAGTCCGAGTAGTTTTGAACCTTTCCTCCTGAAAGGAAAAACAAGAGGATACTAGATGCCACTGCCTTTCTGCAGTACACTGGATAAATTCTCAGGGTCAGGTTCTGACTTTAATAACAGTGAGTTCAACTGCGTCATTCCAGATTTACATGTGTAAATTCGAACAGAACCAGGCTCTATTAACATTTCCTTACGAAATGCTCCTGGTGATGCCCTCTATTCCTCAAGAATCCCTCCAAGAGAAGGTGAAATGCTTTGCCAGACCAGCGTTGACTGAATCTAGAGAGTTCAATCATCCTACAGGCTTCTCTTCATTCTCACAGGACCTGCATCCTCTACCCATGCAAGGGTCTGTAAATATCTGGCAAGTTACAAACTAACAGACTATTACTTCAGCTGGATGAGAGAGGCTTCACAAATGGGCGAATAGTGCAAACACTAGGTTTGCACTAATATCTATCTGAGTGTCCTACTTACTTCAACCATGCCCATGTAAAAGGTGACGTGCATAAGTTACATGCAACCACTATTACCCTCCCCTTTCCTGCACCTCAGTTCTACTCTTTGCTGAAACACAGACCAGTGGTTCTGTAGTCTCATGACATTTTGGAAACTCTTGCACAGGTATTGCAGAGGGATTGAATGCTAGATTAGAGATTGCTACCCTGGAGGTCCTGGATTTCATTCTCTGAAATGATTCCCGTTCATCCCGCAGAACCAGGTGGACAGGCAGAACTGCAGGGTCTCAATGCGAGGATGAGACAATGGTGTAGGAAGGAGGGGTTTAAGCCCTCTGCAATAGCTGTGCAAGACTTTCCAAAAAGTCCTGAGAGAACAGAACCACTGGACTCTTTTTCAGCAAAGAGTAGAGCTGAGGTGCAGGAAAGGGAAGTGTTATAGTGGTTGTATGTAATTTACTCACATGACATCTTACATGAGCATGGCTGAAGTCACTTGCACACTCAGCTGGATATTAATGAAAATCTAGTGTTTCCATTATTCACCCACTTGTGACACCAACCCCTCCCCTGCCCAACTGAGGTAACTGTCTGCGTTAGCTTGTAACTTGCCACGTATGTACAAGACCTTGGAATGGGGAAGATGCAGGTCCTGTGAGGAGGAAGAGAAGCCTGTGGGATGATTGAATGCTCTGGATTCAGTCATTGCAGGCCAGGCAAAGCACTTCAGCTTCTCTTGGAGGTATTCTTGGGTGTCAGAATGTATCACCATGAGCATTGGGTAAGGGAAGGTTAATAGAGCCTGATTCTGATCAAATTTACACAGTAAATCTGGAGTGACACCATTGAAGTCACAGTTACTGAATTCAGAACCTGGCCCTGAGAATTTATCCCATGTGCTGGAAAGAGAAAGTGGCACAATTTGGATGCAGGAGTGGAGAATATTATACACACACACACACACACACACACACACACACACACACACACACACACACACACACACACATATAATGATAGATATAGATATAGATATACACACACACACACACATAATGAGGGAATGAAACACCTTGATAAATAGCTTCAATGCAGGACACATAAATATAATGACTTCTTTCCAAGTTGGCTATCACATACCTTGGCTTATCGATAGCCACCATGCTGACGATACTGGGTAAATACTTGTTTAACTCTAGGGAAATCAGCCTAGATTCATGTTTTGTTCAGCTGTTCTTCATCCATTCTCTTTCATTCATTGAATCCTCTGTGCTCCTGTCGATGGCCTTTGACCGCTTCATTGCAATCTGTAACCCACTGAGATATGCTTCCATCTTAACGCCACCGAGAATAGCTAAAATGGGACTGGTACTTCTGCTAAGAGGGGTGGCCGTAGCATTCCCACTCCCTTTCTCCTGAAATGGTTCCAATAATGTCAAGCCAATGTCCTCTCCCATTCCTACTGCCTGCACCAGTTGGTCATGACGATGGCTTGTTCAGACATCACAGTCAACAGTATCTATGGCTTGTTCATAATAGTTTTCATGGTGGGGTTGGACTCACTGCTCATCCTGCTATCTTACGTCATGATCCTCAAAACAGTGCTTAGCATCACATCCCACGCGGAGTGCCTCAGAGCCCTGAGCACCTGCATCTCCCATGTCTGCGCCATCCTGGTCTTCTACATGCGAGTGATTGGCCTTTCTCTGATACACAGATTTGGGAAGAGTTTTTCTCCCTTGCTTCAGATTCTCCTGGGCTATGTCTACATGCTGGTCCTGCCCCTGATGAACCCAATCGTGTACAGCATGCAAAGCAAAGACCTTCGCACGAGGATAATCAAGGTGTTCACCAAGTGAAGGGTCAATTCATCACCCAGCTCCAGCTTCTATCTCCACTCTCTACAGAGAAGTTCAGACAGGGTCTAAGGCCTGGAGGAATGGGAGAGGGGCTGGTGAGGGAGGACAGTGCACTGGGGGAAGGAGACCAAGGCAGGCAGCAGCATTTACAAAGTGACTGTGTTTGCAGAGATCCAGGTGACCAGTGGGATGTTGGTGCACAAACAGCCATATCGGTGGCTCCTCCAACCTCAGAATTCCTGTGAATACAGTCACTAAGAGAAGGGATGTGGATGTTTTTTCCCACAGTACCTGTCACTGTCCCATCTCTGGTTAAACGTCCACAGACCATGAAAAAAAAAACTGCAGACCTGTTCTGCAGTGGCAGTCCTGGCCTTTCCTGGGCGCTCAGGGTGTTGCATGATCCATGGGAGCTGCACCAAATGTGTACAGGGGCTATTCAAGGTGCATGGACACCCACCTTTCTGCTATGCCCTCAGCCAGGTGCTTGTGACTGAGTCGTGTCAGAGACCTGATAATGCAGGAGCCCCAGGAGAAGCCAATCCGTCAGCCCCTCCCCCATTGATGGCTCTGAACTCAACACACCTGCTGAGCCCACCCCCCACAAAAGCAGAGCAGAGCTGAGTGTGTGAGAGAGGATCTGACACACAGGAGTCCTGGCAAGAGACTCTTGCCCAGATTCTCCCCCTAGTTTGTGCTGTCCCAGCAATGCAAAAGGGGGGGAATGACCTCAGGTCCCCAGAGAGGCACTGCTAATTCCTATCCCAGCTCACACCATTCAGCGTAGGCTGACCACCTTTTCAAAAGGCAAAAGCAAGACACATGCAGGAGGCCTGCCCCACTCTGTGGCACCCTCCATGCCCCTCCTTTCCCCCTGAGGCCTCACTCCCTGGTCCTTCTTCTCTCCCAAGGCCCTGACCCTGGACAGGCCGGAAGCTTGAGCCAGGCCATGGTAAGAACTGTCTGGGGAGCACGGATGTTTCACCTGCCGTGGGCAGGAGGGGGCCCGAGAGCAGCCCCCAGCCCATGTCCCCAACCCCCAGTATATGTGTTTGTGTGGGAGCTGAGGGGGGCATAAACTCTTACAGACACAAAGGGGGGCGTAATCAAATAAGTTTGAGATCCACTGATTTAGTCTGATATCCGGTACACAGGCTGCAGAATTTCACCTACTTACCCCTATGTTGAGCCCAATGACTTGAGTATGACTAACACAAAACTTGTGTTCTTCTAAAGGGGATCTTCCAGGAAGGCATCCAGTCCTGGTTTGGAGGTATTAGGAGAATCCACCACCTTCCTTGTGAGTTTGTTCCACTGGTTATGCACCCTCACTGTTAAAAATGTGAGCTGCATTTTTAAATTTAATTTGTCTGGCTTCAGTTTCCAGCCATTGGTTCTCTTTATAGCTTGCTATCACAGAGTCCCCAGGCGATGCTCTGGAACTGCTCCCCACAAAGCCAGTCAGGATTTTGCAGAGCCTCCTCTCCCTTGGAGCAGACTGTTTTCAGTGCAAGAAGCTCACATGGCTTTACCTGCTGGGTCTGATCTTGCAGCATTCAGCATCCTCTGCCCCTCCATGCGTTTCCCACAGTGAGCCTTCCCCAGCAGGGTCCTGGGGAAGCCACAGGATCATGCACCCCCACTTTGCAGTCAGACGTGACTCTCAGCCAGCCAGTAAAACAGAGGTTTATTCGATGACAGGAACAGGTTCTAAAACAGAGCTTGTAGGTACAGCGAATGGGACCCCTTGGCCGGGTCCATTCTGGGGGGCAGTGAGCCAGATCCCCATGTCTGCACTTCACTCCTCATCCCCAGCCAGCTCCAGACTGAAAACCCCTCCAACCCCTCCTCCTCTGCTCAGTTCTTTTCCCAGGCCAGGAGGTGACCTGATCTTTTTGTCTCCAGCACCTTTAGCTATCAACTTGCAGGGGTGGAAGGGCCTGGCCTTAATTACTAGGTGACAGAGGGTCGACCAGGAACTGAGGACCCCGCCACAGTATTCAGAGAAAACATTAAGAACATTCCCAGTTCATCACACTTGCCCAGATAGTTTAAAGATCCTATTAGTACCCAAGTATCAGAGGGGTCGCCGTGTTAGTCTGGATCTGTAAAAAGAGACAAAGAGTCCTGTGGCACCTTATAGACTAACGGACATATTGGAGCATGAGCTTTCGTGGGTGAATGCATCTGACGAAGTGGGTATTCACCCATGAAAGCTCATGCTCCAATACGTCTGTTAGTCTATAAGTTGCCTGTGGCAAATTGTCGACACTATTATGATGGGTCTCGCGCTTTCTCTTCTTTGGGGGAATTCAGGACACCATTTCTTGCCCCTAAATTGGAATATCAATTGCCCCACTAGTGTCCTAGAGGAGGGAAGTGGAGAGGGAGGGACCTGGGCCTGCCCTCTACTCCAGGTCCCAGCCCAGGGGCCCTGAGGATAGTGTTGAACCACTTGAACTGACGGTTCCTTCCCCTTCAGCTTGTGGGGGGCTTCTTGTCCTCCCCCTGCACAAGCCAGATGCCCCTTACCTAGGGCCTAAGACTTCTTAGCCCACCACAGCACTTCTCCAAACTGTCCTCTGCTTCAACACCAATTCTTTCTGCTCCAACTCCTCCAAACTGTTCTCTGCTCCAACACCAATCCTTTCTGCTCCTACTCCCACACTGTCTGATTGAGGCATGGGTTTTTATCATGTGACTGACTGCAGGTGCTCTAATTGGCGTCAGGTGCTCTAGTTAATCTATAGCAAACTTTCTTCCCCTTACAGGGAATATGGCTCCCTTCTAACCCTCTCCTGCTGCCCTCTGGCCATGCTGTATCACAGTGCCACAGGACTCTATGCTGCTTTTACAGATCCAGACTAACACGGCGACCCCTCTGATATATGAATCTTACTGTTTTGCATGAATAGTATGTGTGCTTCAGTTTCCCTGTTTATTGCACCACTGCCTTGGCGATTAAAAATAAGGATATGTGCCTTTTGCTGAGACTCTAGGGGCCAGGAGACACTACTCCCTCTGCATATGGTCAATGCCCTTCATAACCTGAGACCCAAGTCGGGGAGATGACCAGGACACCTGGCCCGGGAAGCACACAAAGAATAGGGAGAGCAACGGGTGTGTGGGAAGTCAGCTTACTGGGAGCTTGGAGTCTGCGATGAGGGACTGAGGAAGGAGAGAGGCGAGGGCCCCAGCCCAGGATCCTGCCAAGATGGACTTGGCTGAAAGTCACTGATTTCTGTGCTAACAAGCTCTGTTCTGCACCGTGTTCCTGTCAACTAATAAACCTCCTGTTTTACCTGCTGGCTGAGAGTCATAGCTAACGGTGGAGTTGTGGTGCAGAGCCCTCTGACTTCCCAAAGGGTCCTGTCTAGCTGGACCCGCCCAGGGGACGTGCAAGGTGTGAACAGGGATACTGAATGCGCCAAGATCAAGGAAGGCCATAGCCAAGGAGGCTTTTTGCCCTGGATAGTGTGCCCTCAGGGGTGGCTTGAGACAAAGCAGTTCCAGAGCATTAGACCTGTGCTCTGGGACAGAAGGTTTCTGAACATCCGAGGAGGGAGATTCTGGAACAGCCTCCTAACAGGAGCAGTAAGGGGCAAACAACCCAACTGGTTTTAAGATGGAGCTTGACAGGTCCATGCAATGGACGATATACTGGGGTCGCCTGCCATAGCTGGGGTGTGGACTCATTGATCCAGGAGGTCCTTGCCGAGCCTATGTCCTAATGGGTCACATTAGCCCATTTTGCATCACACCAGGAGCTGATGTGGAGTTTCTTGTCCACTATGACCCTGCTCTGTGCCCTAGCTGACAATTTCTCCATGAATAGATTCAGGAGAAGTCATGACTCAGTGTTATCATTTGGGAAAGGAATTGTTCTTGGGTTCCTGTGTAGTGATGTCACAGGAGTGTAATTCCCTGATTTTCTGGTAATCTCAGCATGCTGAGCCACCAGCTACTCCCACCTGTCACTAGCCCCAGAGAGGAAGGATGGTTCAGTGTTTAAAGTGCTGGCCTGGGACTCAGAATAACTGGTTTCAGTTCCAGGCTCTTCCACAGACTTCTTCTGTGACCTTGGGCAACTCACTTAGTCCCTCCGCGCCTCAACAATATGTATTTTAATACGGTTCGGTGTAAAGGTTACATCTAGGAACAAGGGATGCTAGCCCTCCTTGCCAGATGTGGGGCCCAATCCTGGGACTCAGAAGAACTGGGTTCAGTTCCAGGCTCTTGTACATACTTCTGTTGCCTTGGGGAACTCATTTAGTCCCTCTGTGCCTGGGTGGGTGGGCCTAGCTAGCAGTGGATCACTGAGATCTGTGTATAATTTTTGGGGGGGCCTGGTTCTTGGGTCCTCCTTTTCATTCCTTACAGAGAAGGGAAGGGACCTCCCCTCCTGGAACAATCCAAGGGGTTCACAGTGTAAGAGGGGGCTTTGGCTGAGCCTGGGGAAGGGGATTGGGTTGCAGGATGGGTTGAGGGATACAAACTCTAGGAGGGATTTTGGGTGCAGGAGAGTACTCTGGGCTGGAGCAGAGTGTTGGGGTGTAAGAGGGGGTATGAGTGCTGGTTCTGGGAGAGGGCTCAGGAATGGGGTTTGAGGTGCAGCCTCCCACTGGTCATCGCTTATCTCCAGTGGCTCCTGGTTGGCAGCAGGCAGAAGGAGGCTAAAGCAGGCTCCCTGCCTATCCTGCCCTCACACTGTTCCCAGAATGGGCCAACATGTCCCTGAGACCCATGGGTGGGGAGGGCAGGGGGCAAATGGGTCTGCGCGCTGCCCCTCTCTGCAAGCACTCCGCCCCTTAGTTCTCCTGGCTAATGGCAGCTGCGGGAGTGGTGCTTGCAGGCATGAGCAGCATGCGCAGAGACCCCTGCTTCCCCCGGCCCTGGGGCTATGGGGCTGCAGTGGCAGCTTCCAGGAGCAGTGTGGGGCCCAGGTAGCTTTAGTGGCAGCCACACTGCACTGCCACCGGAGATCTCGTTCGACCAGTTGATGACCACTGCTCACAGTCAACCTGGGACTGACTAATACACCCAGGTCCTTCTCCTCCTCTTTTGTTTCCAGCTCATCATTGGCTGCATAAACTGGCACACGGTGAGTAGAAGGAGAGAAGATTGAGACCCAACTTGATAACAGTGGACAAGCACTTTCACAGGAACGAAATGCCAGCTACTAATGGGCTCTTAAATCTAACAGAGAAAGATGTAACAAGAACCAGTGGCTGGAAACAGAAGCCAGACAAATTACATTTGGAGATGAGGCACATGAGCGAGCGTGCTTAACCAGTGGAACAAACTCCCAAAGGAGGTGGTGGATTCACCTGCTACCTCCAAACCAAGACTAGATGACAACAAGGAAGACACACTTTAGCGGAAGACAAGTTTTGCGTGGGTCAAACACAAGTCATTGGGCTCAATATGGGGGTAACTGGGTGAAAATCTGCAGCCTGTGCTATACAGGAGGTCAGACTAGAGAGTGGTTCTCTAAGTTTTTGATCATGCCTCCCTTCTTTGTGTCTGTACAGGTTTACCCTCCCTCTGCCATATAAATACATCTATTGATATATGCAGAAGTGGAGCTTCAACTGAATCATTTTCGGCTTTTTTCTTTTTCACTTGATTTTTTTATTTCTTGAATGAATGAGCCAACAATCCATTGGAATAAGAGCAAAACTGTGATTGTGGTCCCTACCTTAATAGGCAGCAGGTTTAAAACAACTAAAAGGAAGTATTTCTTCACACAACGGGCAGTCAACCTGTGGAACTCCTTGCCAGAGGACGTTGTGAAGGCCAAGACCATAACAGGGTTCAAAAATAACTTGATAAATTCATGGAGGATAGGTCAATCAATGGCTATTAGGCAGGATGGGAAGGAATGGTTTCCCTAGCCTGTGTTTGTCAGAAGCTGAGAATGAGTGACAGGGGATGGATCACTTGATGATTCCCTTTTCTGTTCCTTCCTTCTGGGGCACCCGGCACTAGCTACTGTTGAAAGACAGGATCCTGGGCTGGATGGACCTTTGGTCTGACCCCGTATGGCCGTTCCTATATGCTTATCACCATGAAGGTCCGACTGGACACCTCAGTCTCTTCCTTTTGGGCGCTTGTGACCATTAGTATACAGTCACCCCCAGCCTACTTAAGACAAAGATGTCTATTAGCAAATAGCACAAAGCATTAGAGAAAATGGTTTTGAAATACCAGGCAGCTGTCAAACACCTACATTCGTCTATTCCATGTCTCACTATAAGCTAAGTTAGACAGGCTTTGTTTTGGAAACAGGAACAGAACTGGCCCAACTGACATTCTTTTGGGAAGCCAAGAAACTCTTGGGACCCAGCCTAGTTTCCTTGTGTCTCTGAAAGCATCTTCCCATCTCTTTGCCCCTTTCTCGTGGAAGCAGCCTGTTCTGAAACCTTTGTGAGTCTGGACCCAGTCACTGTAGTGCTCAGCCGTGTCCATGTTAGAGGCCAAGGTGTGAAGCTGACTTTTGCCCTCAGACTGCTTTCTCCCAGCCAGACCATCTAAGATGAGGCCCACGTGGCCATTGATCCATTGTTTGGCAGTTAGGCCCATTCAGCCTCAATGTCTTGCAAACACCAGTCTGGTGATTGTGCTGAAACATCTATCATCCCCATGATGCTCCAAGACTCCCCTCAGAAATCCACTACCCATCCCTCACTGTGACCTCCGAGCACCCCCACATCTGCCACAGACACCACTGCGCCGGAGTCACAGGGCTGCCCAGAAGCAGCTGTCACAGGAGGCTGTGGTAAGACACATGGCAGGTGTGTTTTTCTTTGGAACCCTGACATAGACCTAATCTTAGGGTCACCGAGTATCTGAGCACCTGGAATTTTATTTATTCTCCTGCCACCCCTGTGAGGCAGGGCAGGGCTATTATCCACTTGTACAGAAGCTCAGAGACAGGAGCTTCCCCATGGTCACACACAGCATGGGAATTAAATCCTGAGTCTCAGAGCAGTGCTCAGATCGCAGGACCAGCCTTCCAGCCATCTGAGTGGTGACAGGTCCAGCTGGATTCTCTGCTGTGCCAGCAGAGCTCCCCCCGTGCTGCAGAGAGTGCGGATGGCAAAGTGCCAGTTACAAGGGTTTGATTCACTGGCCTGTTCTCCCCATGCTTCAGTGGAGCCTAGAGCAGCCTGGGGGCTGGGCTGACCTGCAGCTTATGATGACAGCTTCCAAGAGCACAGCCCACTCTGCCCAAGTCCCTGCAGATGGGGGCTACCCCAGAGTACCCCCCTGGGGTCTGAGGTAGCCCTGCAGGCTCCCTGCCCTTCCCTCTAAGGTCCTTGCAGTGACTTACTCTCAGCCTGGGATACTTAAAACAAGAGCCCCTTTGTGGGGATCACATTAATTCAGTCTTCAAAACACAGGCTCTTCATCCCTCCAGCTCCATTCTCCTCCTTTACTCAGGAGACCCCATCTCCCTGCTTGCTGTGGTTAGCATTGTTTCAGCTTTGCTGCACCACCTGCTCCTCCTTTTCCCCTGAGGCCCCATGAACTCCCCTATCCCTTCCCATAGGCCCTGCCCCCTGCTCCTCCACTTCCCATGAGGGTCTGATACGCGGCCAGGCTAGAGCCAGGCAGTGGTGAGAGCTGCCCAGGGAGCCGAGGCTGCTTTGTGGAGCCCCGGATTTTCCATCTTCCCTGAGCTGAACATCCTGGGGGGTGGGAACACAGGCTGAGGGCTTCTCATGCCCCCCCCCATTCCCCTTTCCAGGGCATGAGGAAGGTCTGGGAATCCACATAGTGGCTCTGGCTCCCTGGGCAGCTCTTCCCATGGCCTGTCTCTGGCTTCAGGCCTGGAGAGGGGGTGGAGCCTTGGGTAATGAGGAGAAGCAGGGGGTGCAGTCTTGGGGGAAGAGATGGGGCGGAGGGCGGGGAAGAAAGGGAACAGGTGGAGCAGAGGGTGGGGCTTAAAGGGGGAAGACAAGGGATGGGCAGGGTCATAGAGGAACGGGGCTCCTATGTGTCCCACTTTTACCTGTTGAAAAGGAGATCCCCCTACATTGACTGGGCTGGCCTGGGATAGGAGCTAGTCGTGCCCCCACCGGGAAGTGCAGACTGTTTACACCCTTTCCAATCAGTTGGGGAAGCACAAATGGAGGTGAGGGGTAGGGATAGGGAATCTGGGCCTGAGTCCTTTGCCAGGACTCTTCTGCGTCAGACTCTCATTCACACACAGTTATGTCCTGCCTCGGTGGGAAGTGGGATGAACAGGTGTATAGTATGCAGAGCAATCAGCGGGGATGGAGAGGTTTCCTGAATGGTTTTTCCTGGGCTCCTGTGATAATCATGTCTCTGACACAATTCAGTCACAAGCACCTGGATGAGGGTGCAGGGGAAGAGTGGGTGTTCGTGCCCCTGGAATAGCCCCTGTCCACACCTAATGCAGCACCCAGAGCACTCACGAAGGTCCAGGACTGTGACTGCAGATTTTTTTATGGCCTGTGGGTGTTTAACCAGAGATGCGTCAGTGACAGGCCAGGTGTAATGGGAAACAACATCCACATCCCTTCTCTTTATTGGCTGTGTCAAGAGGAATTCTGAGACTGGAGCAGCCAGAGATAGAGCTAATTATGGGACAACATCTCACCCATCCCCTCACTCTCCACGAACAAACTCACTTTGTAAATGCTGCTGCCTGCCTTGGTTTCCTTCCTCCAGTGTCCTGTCCTCCCTCACCAGCAGGTGGGGAGCCCCTTACCCATTGCTCCATGCCTTAGACCAGTGTTTTTCAAACCGTGGGTTGTGACCCGGTACTGGGTCGTGGCATGGAAGTCACTGGATCACCTTGCTCTGGTCACCACTGCCGACTGGAACATTAAAACTCCCGTCAGTGGTGCTGCCCAGCTGAGGCAGGCTAGTCCTTACCTTTCCCAACACCGCGCTGCACCCCAGAAGTGGCCAGCAGTGGGTCTTGCTTCTCAGCGGGGGGCCATGGGGCTCTATGCACTGCCCCCGCCCTGAGCACTGGCTCTGCACTCCCATTGGCCAGGAACCAGCCAATGGGAACTGGGGGAGATGGGGCAGTGCCGGTAGGGTTGGAGTGGTCTGAAGCCGCTTGCGCACTTCCATCTAGGACCTGTGCCTCCTGCTGGCCACTTCCGGGGCACAGTGAAGCCTGCCTCTGCATCCCAGCTGCACTGCTGACCGGGATTTGCCAGAGGTAAGTCCATGCCCCAAACCATGCCCCAACCCTCTGCCCCAGCCCTGAGGCTCCCCCAAACCTGGAACCCCTTCCTGTACCCCAAACCCCTCATCCCTGGCCCCAACCCAGAGATACACCCTTAGCCCAGAGCCATGAC
The DNA here is from genome assembly GCF_007399415.2 of Gopherus evgoodei. Lineage (NCBI taxonomy): Eukaryota > Metazoa > Chordata > Testudines > Testudinidae > Gopherus > Gopherus evgoodei. The sequence continues at coordinate 118,774 of NW_022060085.1, forward strand.
CCTCTCCCGAACCGCAACCCACTGCCCCAGGCCAGAACCCCCTCCCACACTCTGAACCCCTCATACCCAACCTCACCCTGCAGTCCTCACCCCTGCACACCAACCCTTTGCCCCATCCGTGAGCACCTTGCTCTCCCCAAACCCCTCAGTCCTAGTTCCACTGGGTCACAGGCACCATCAATTTTCTTCAACGGGATCCCCAGAAAAAGAGTTTGAAGACTACTGCTTTAGATCCCATCTGAACCTGTCTCTATAGAGTGGTAATCAGTATGCCATGTTGTCTCACTTGGAAGGGTCCAGGATGGAAAGGGTGGCAGTAGCTGGAGATGGGTGATGAACTGATTCTTCACTTGACGAACACCCTGATTATCCTCGCACGAAGGTGTTTGCTTTTCACGCTGTACACAACTGGGTTCATCAGGGGCGGGACCAGCAGGGAGATGTAGCTCAGAGCAATCTGAAGCAAGTGAGAAGAGCTATTCCAGAATCTGTACATCACGACCAAGCTGATATCTGGTGTGTAGAAGAGCAAGATGGCACAGAGGTGGGAGACGCAGGTGTTCAAAGCCCTGAGGCATTGATCATAGGACGCGATGCTCAGCACTGTTTTCAGGATCATCACATAAGAGAGGAAGATGAGCAGCAAGTCCAATCCCATTGTTACGAGTTTGGTAAACAAGCCAAAGATATTGTTGACTGTGATATCTGCACAAGCCATCTTCATGACCTCCTGGTGCAGGCAATAGGAATGGGAGAGGACATTGGCTTGACAGTATCGGAACTGTTTCAGGAGAATGGTGAGTGGGAGCATTACGGCCACCCCTCTTAACACACACACCAGTCCCATCTTGGCTATTCTTGGCAGGGTAAAGATAGAAGCATATCTCAGGGGGTTACAGATTGCGATGAAGCGGTCAAAGGCCATCAACAAGAGCACAGAGGATTCAATGCATTGAAGAGAGTGGATGAAGAACAGCTGGGCAAAACACGCATTGAAGCTGATCTCCCTAAAATTAAACAAGAATATGCCCAGCATTGTTGGTATGGTGGATATCGATAAGCCAAGGTCTGAGATGGCCAACATGGAAAGGAAAATGTACATGGGCTCATCGAGGCTTGGATCTGTTTTTATAATGAACAGAATGACTGAATTTCCTACTATCGAAATAATATACATTAAACAGAAGGGGACAGAGATCCAGAGATGGATGTCTTCCTGCCCAGATATCCCAGTGAGAAGGAACACAGCAGGTGTGAATTTGGTGTCATTGACAGCTGACATAATGTACTGGGCTGGTCCGAGGAGTTTTGAACTTTTCTTCCAGAAAGGAAAATGAACAGGAGACTAGATGATATTTAAAGAGACATCATTCTGCTCTGAGTGCAAGTCTAGAGATTCCCAAGAGCTCAAGGAAGATCAGCAAAAACATAGTCTTGGATTTACACCACTGTGAGGAAGACAGGTACTGCCAGATTGGATCAGACCTGCAGTCCATCTAGCCCAAAATTCAGTGGCCTGGTCCAGATGCTGCAGAAGAAGGTTGGAAGAAGCCCTGAAATAGACAGCTGTGAGATAACTTGCTCCCAGGGAAAATATCTCCATGACAGCCACTAACTAGACATTTTTGGGGCGTAAATCAGGAAGGTTAGGGCCTTTTCATAAGTTTTTTTTAAAAAAATCCTCACTACTGTATTTGGATTTTCTGGTCTTTCATATAAACACATCCAGTCCCTCTTTGAATCCTGCTAAGCTCTTGGCGTCATTGATATATTAAGGCTGGGAGTTCTGCAGCCTACTTGAGCACAGTTTGATTTTACAGTTATGACGTTCCCACTAAAAAAAACCAACACCCTTTCCAGGCCTCCACTTCGGAATATTTCCCAGTGTAAACACACGGCAAATGCATGGAGAAAAAGGTCATTGTATTATCTGTCCTGCATCAAAGCAATTTATAAACTTGTTTCATTGCCTCATTATATATAATTATTTATTTTCTCCACTGCTGAGAGTCCAACTTATGTCACTGCCTCGTTGCAGCACATGGGATAAATTCTTAAGACCAGGTTTAGAATTCAATAACATTGACTTCTACTGCATCACTCCAGATTTCCATGTTCAATTTCGATCAGAGGCAGGCTCTATTAACTTTCCCTTACAACTGTTCCTGGTGATACACTCTGTCACCAAGAATCCCTCCAAGTGAAGCTGAAGTGCTTTACCTGGCCAGGGTTGACTGAATCCAGAGATTTTGATCATCACACAGCATTCTCTTCATCCTCGTAGGACCTGCATCCTCTCTCCATGCAAGGGTCTGTAAATATCTGGGAAGTCACAGCCTATCACAGACAGTTACTTCAGCTGGATGGGGAAGAGGATGACATCACAAATGAGTGAACAGTGAAAACACTAATATCCAGTTGAGTGTGCAAGTTACTTCAGCTGTTCTCATGTAACAGGTGGTGGGTGTCCATTCTATACAACCACTCTTACAGTCCCCTTTCCTGCACTTCAGCTCGACTCTTTGCTAAAACACAAACCAGTGGATCTGTTCTCCCAGGACTTTTTGCAAAGCCTTGTATAGGTATAGCAGAGGGACTGTGTTCATGACACTGAATTGTAAATGTTACAAACAGCTTCTGGTCAGTTACCAGGAGACAATATCATACAACTGTTCACTGAACAAAGAGTTAACAGCACAAACCCATTGCAAAAAGTATGTGGAGCACTTCTGAAATACTTTCTAAAGCGAAAGCCATTAAGCTGTAAAGTTACCACTGCTCCTTCCTGTAGCAATTCCAAAAACTCTGCTGCTGGCTTTCAGTATACAGGCATGCAATGCAAGTTTGATCTGTAATATTTGTATTGCAGTTAGAAGTTTTGGCATAACATTTACACATCTATACTTTAGCACACACATATGAACCCATTCTTTCCCTCTGATCTTCTTTCAGAGATGATTTCTCAGGTTACAATGGGACTTAAAATGCAGCTCCTGTCATCTGGATTTCTTCACAACCTGAAAAGATTGCAGCGTCTCACTCCTCATTCAGTCGTTTGTCAACAAACAAAAATCAAGTAGCTCCTCTGTCCCTGGGTTAATATCTGACTGTGTCTCCTCAGGTTCGGTTTTGTCAGTTTGTAACATTCCCCTCTGGTGTTATCTGGACTGGTGATCTGCTAGGTCACTCCAGTCCTTGCCTGGGAGCCAGCCTTACCCTGCACTGCTGTGAGAACCCCCCACTCCCGGGCTGTTCACACACAGCCACTGACATGAAAGTTGCTCCCAGCTACTTGCAACGAATGACACTAGCCAATATCTCCTCTCCTAGACACAACCCTAGGAACCTCGGTCTTGCAGCGTCCAGTTATGCCTGCTGGACACTGCAAGCTTATATAAGTTAATCAATTTAACAAAGAAATTGATATGTACCAGGCTTGTTATCCCCAAGGGAGTCTCTGACACACTTCAAACCAAACACACTGCTTCAGGTAGAATAAACAAACAGATTTATTAAGTACAAAGATAAATTTTAAGTGATTGTAAGTCAGAGCATAACAAGTCAGATTTGGTCAGACGAAATAAAAGCACAACACATTCTAAGCTGATCTTAACACTTTCAATGTCCCTACAAACTTAGATGCTTCTTACCACAGGCTGTCTGGCTGCCCTCCAGCCAGGCTCTCCCCTTTGGTCAGCACTTCAGTTGCTTGGTGATGGTGTCTGTAAATAGAGTTGGAAGAGAGAGAGAGAGCCAGAGCCTGGCAAAGTCTCTCCCTTTTGTCATGTCCTTTCTGCCCTCTTGGCTTTGCCCCCCTGCTTCAGAGTCAGGTGAGCGTTACCTCATCGCCATCCCAAATTGACCAAAGGAAGGGAGGTGACTCCCTTGAGAGTCCAACAGATTCTTTTGTTGCTGCCTAGGCCAGTGTCCACTGTTCCTGTGAGGCTGACTGGCTTTGTTCCATACACACATTGATGAGGTGTGAACTGCCCCTCTGCTCTTGGAGAGTTTTTGTCTAGGCTTATTTTAAGCCATGAGGACATATTTTAAGCCTCATAACTATATACCTGAAATTATAACCTGTAACCTTACTATAACGTCACTGTAACAATTACTATAGCATCACTATAACAACCATGCTAAGTGCATCATGAGCCTTCCAAAGACACCCGACATGACAAACTTTGCACTGGATACCACACAATCATTTTACAAGGATTAACATGGGGGTGCTGGGTGCTCCCCCTAGGTACAGAGTGTCACACAGTCTGTAGCCTGTATCTGGAGTGATAACAGACATTGGGATCAGCATAGAAAATACTCATTCCCTGAGCTCTGACTCTTTAGTACATAGTGACCCCAGCAACTGTTATTCAGGCACGATGAGGGTTTGCAGGAAGTGGATTTCAAAGTCAAATGCAGGAGTATTCATGGAAATGGAACTTCATTTCCCACATGAAAGTAGGCTATTGCTCTCTATCTCTCTCTCCTACAGTGTCTGTCCTGTATTCATAAAATCCATAGCACCTGGGATCGGGACAGACATGGAACTGAGTTGCCATAATCAATGTGTATGTTAAACCCAGTTCTTGCGATATTTGCTGAAGAGCTGCATTGAGTTAACTATTGGGATGATTATGTTATGGTTCTACTATGGCTCTTCCTAGTTTAATAGCAGGCTGCTAGAAAAAAAGCAGCAAAGGAAACTACAGCTCAAGAAAAGCCATCTCTGAGTCAGCACTTCAGGGAGATTGAGAGACGACACCGGAGCTACAAGCTGAGAAGAGCCTATTTCTGGGCTCCAGCCACATTACACAGCTTGTTTTACCAGCGCTGGGAGTCTGTCCAGAGTTGGGGCTGCTGTTGCTGAGAAGCTCTTCAGACTGACAGGTACAGACAATGCTGGGGAAGTGTGAAGGCCCTCGGACTGTCTGGGTCCTTGTCAGAGTGGGAGGGTTTGCAGTCGGAGACGTATACTGACTGTTGTTTGAAAACCCTCTTATTCTCCCATGTAACACTTTCTTCCAGCTGTTCAGATTAAACAGTATTTTGATTTAAGAAGGCTGGCTGGTCACTCATCTCACCACTACTCACAGACTCCCAGGTGCCGAACCCACTTAGACTGCTGGGTAAGTATCCGGTAGCCCAGGGCCCAGGATGAGGGTGTGAGGATTGAGAGGAAAGGGTATGAGGCCTGACATCTGATGCTCGGAGAACAGGGTGGGAGCAGCGATACCGGTAGCCATATAACTCTTAGAGCCCTCAGCCAGTCAGGAAACAGCAATGTGCCCTATCTCACCTATTACCATGAAGCAAGGCAGGTCTGAATTCCTGCCTTCACAATCAAGCCAGAGAAGAAAACCTTTGAAAATGCATTTTCTGATTGAATTTCCAGAAGCAAATAAACTAGACACAATTTGGGAACTAGTCACTGATATTTCATGGGGTCTTCTCTCACTCTGCCCCTGGCAGGATTGGAGCCAGAGCACATGGCACTTCTAGAAATAGGACCCCTGGAGAAATCCTGACTCGGGGCATCAGGGTGTTAACACTCCAAGCTTGCTTTTTATGTCACATTTCTGTGTAGCTTGAACAACCCACCGTGGAATATGGGCGGATGTAGGGGAGGGGTTCCCAAGCTACCTAGTGCTGTCTGCCCTCCAGCCCCATCACTGAGTCACCCCAACAGCCCAGCTGAGTCCTCTGCCACTGCACAGAACATCTGCAAATGGAAACAGCTTGTAGCTTTTACCCTTCACTTCACATTTTAAAGACAGTGAAATCTTCTAACGTACCCAATTCCTGCAAGACGAGGAGCTGATGACACCAGAGGTCTTCACCCTAAAGGGCAAGGAGCCATCAGAGAGGTAGCACAGGCCACTGGCAGTGTCTGTTCAGACAGGGAAGGTGACTGTGTTTATGAAGCATGTTTGCACATTTCCTTTGGGGCCACTTGGCCATCAGGGAACCTCAGCTGATTGGCTCAGTGTGCACCAGCTTTAAGCCCGTCATGGCCAATGGCAAACTGCAGGAGACCAAATCACAGGGGACTGCTGCAGACTGTAATCCTGGAATCCAGGCTTGTAATCACTGTTCATACAAATCATGAATATCAGGGGTGGAAAGGATCTCAGGAGGTCACCTAGTCCAACCCCCTGCTCAAAGCAGGACCAATCCCCAACTATTTTTTTTTTGTGCTAAATCCCTAAATGGCCCCCTCAAGGGCTGAACTCACAATGCTCCAACCACTGAGCTATTTCTCCCCCTGTGTTATTTGACAGTGAGACAAATATAGCCTTGAAGACTTTTATTGAGCTAAATAGAATAGTATTTATATAGTAACTGAATGGCAAAATAATTAGAATTACAAATGTAGCACTATTATCTAAAGGAACATATAGCATTATGCACTATAAAGCTTTTGCATAATATGCTCACACCGTTCCTTGCTAATCTGGTGGTAAGAGACAAAGGGCCAGGCTCACCTCAGCATGCCAGGAGTTCAGGCCCAGGTTCCTCACTTCTTGAGTGGGAGGGGCAGAGTTTAGGAGAAGCTAAAGCTAAAAGCTATTGAAGCTATCTTAAGAGTTTAATTTAACTAACTGAATTAAAACTTAAAATTAAAACTAACAGACTAATAGACTAAGAAACTAAGAATGAAGAAGAATGTATCTTAGAAAACAAGCTCTGGAACTCAGAACCTCAGAAGCTTGAAAAAACAAGCTCTCTTTGCAAGATGGCTCAGTGCTTCTTATAGGGCATGGGTGCTTGAGCCCTCCTATGTCCAAATTTATTCTCCTCACTCACAAAAATGTTAAAGTACATTTACTCAATAGGCTGATATGTTTGTACTTATTGATGACATATATATACATATTCATGACATCTATAACAGATTTGGGATTTTACCATTCATCCGCATTTCCCAGCACCACTTTGTACATAGTTTCCAGGGGTCCAATATTCCTGGACTCATTTACTCTAGGGCTATAAAAATTCTCCTCCATTATTTCACATGCAAATGAGGTGGGCACTGTCGCCATTTTCTAAACAAACTGTTTTGTTCCAATATGTTGATGACTTTGTCCCGCAACCTGTACCAAGTAGGAGCATTTGGGGGCTTGACAAGATGCTGCAGGTCCTAAAGGAAGCACACCTGAAGGCACAGCTCATGGTCAAACGTGTCTCTTTCTTAGGTATCACTTTAACAAAATGGTGTAGAATCCCAGTGCAGCATAAGGTCGACACAATCCAAATGTTGCCTATACCTTAGAACCCAATGGCTTTAAGATCCTTCTTGGGTTTGACTGGGTACCACAGAGATTTCGTTCCCAATTTTGCTTCCATTTCAGGTCCCTTGTACCAACAGTTAAAGTGTTCAATGGCAATGGACTGAGCAACACACGGAAGCAGTATCCCATCTGAAACAAGCCATTGTCAAGGCTCCAGTGTTGCTCAGTCTAAATCCTGAGATACTTTGTTGTCTGGAGGTAGCAGTGAGTCTTAGGGTATGTCTACACTACCCGCTGGATCGGTGGGTAGCTATAGATCTGTTGGGGATCGATTTATCGCATGTAGTGTAGACGCAATAAATCGATCTCCAATCACTCTCCTGTCGACTGCTGAACTCCAGCTCGGCAAGAGGTGGAAGCAAAGTCAACAGCAGAGCTGTGGCATGCCACGAGGACGCAAAGTAAGTAATTTTAATTCAATCCAAATTACATCAACTTCAGCTACGCTATTCTCATAGCTGAAGTTGTGTATCTTAGATCGATCCCCCCCCACAGTGTAAACCAAGCCTTAATGTGTTAGCAGCTGTGGCTTCACAAGAGAGACATGGGAACATCAGACCTGTGGCAGAGGTACCATTTCTTTGTAGATGGTTCTAGTTTTTATCATCAAGGAAAAATCATATACTGGGTTTGGAATCTATGCAATTCCTCCCAAGGTAAAAGGAAAGCCTTGGGAGAAGGTATATTCATGCACTCCAAATTCAGCCCAAGATGCTGAATTAGCAGTGGTGACTTGTGTGTTGGAGTACTGTATGCAGTCCTCCATCACCATCATAAACCAAAGAATCTGTCTGTTTTCACATTCACCATGGGTGTACAATTCTCTCACAGAGTTTCTATCATGTTGGAAAAAAATGGGTTCACGTCTTCTGATTGTTCACTTATTAGGTCTGCAATGCTGTTGGAATACATCCATTGGCTAGCAGTAAAAATCACTGTGCCAGGGTGGCTGATCAACGTGAAAAAAAATAAAGGCCTGTTGAAAGTTAGTACCCTCTGCTACAGAAAACGGGAAGGCTGATAAATTGGCCCAAGAAGGAGCCTGAACAGGGGAATTCTGGAAACAAAGGGACCAGGAATATTCCATTACTATCCTTAGTCCTGAGTGCCCAATTGCAACAACTAAAGTTGCACAGACTGACATACCTGACTTAAAATAGACACAGAAATTGGATACGGACATAGTTAGAGCAATCCAAGAACTTTCTAGAACAGAAGGAGAATGGTCACAAACATTAGATCCCCCGTTCAGAAGATATGAACAACATTTGCAGATAGTTAACCGAGTTCTTACGCATGCAGGAGGTCCTTTTCCTATGTGGGTAGTTCCAGCTCACCTATGGAGGGAAGTGATGTACATGGTTCATGACACTCCAACAGGATGACACCAGGGAGTGTACAAAACTGTTCAGTGTCTTGCATCTGTGGGATGTTGACTGCTTCTTAGGATGAAAGTGCAACACTATTGTGACAACTGTCTGGCATGTGCCCAAGCCAATCCGACTCCATCCAAAAGAAATGCGACACTAAAATCTCCGATGTATGAAGGTCCATGGATGTTTTTTCAGATTGACATCATAGGTCCTTTGCAAAGGACTCAAACAAGCAACCAATACCTGTTGGTGGTTGTCAGTCCTCTTTCAAAACTGGTAGAGGCATTTCCTCTAAAGGCAACTACAGCAAAAGCCACAGCAAAGGTCCTAGTTGAGCAAGTCTACTCTTGATGGGGGATCCCTGCAAAAATGGAATCAGACCAGGGATGTCATTTTACCAGACTTTTTAAAAGGACTACCTTAAATTAATGGGAGTCCCGCAGACACTACGCATCCCATACAGATCACAGTCATCTAGGATGATGGAATGAACCATTCAGACTATAAAGACAGGCTGAACCATGAGACTACCACAATGTTTGATCTGACACATCAGTGGCACCCAATTGGAGGGAATAAAAATGGATACCTACCTGCAGAATCTGCAAGAACATTTAAATTAGGCCCACTTGCAGGTAGCTGCTAAATTGGGGAAATCCAGATTGAAGGCAAATGCCTACTTTGACAAAAAATAAAAAGAGAACACTTGGGAGTTTGGAAACCAAGAAATGCTGTTATCTTACAAAGTACCAGAGCATGGGCTGTGTAATCAATGGATCAGACCCTCCAAATCCTCAAAGTTAGGATAAAAGGAGGCAAGGGAAATAGAGACAGAATCTACATGCTAATCATTTAAAGCTGTATTGATCATCCAGGTCACAGGAGCAACTTCCTTCTCAGAACCTAGGTTAACATAACCCAACGGAATCGCAACAGCTAGAGTCCAGAAGATCACAACCGTGAAACAGACACTGGAATTTCTCATTTAGTACACCCTTACTGTTGCTCTAAGGGTATGACAAAATCAAGAATTCGAGATGAAAGTGTTACAAAAGACAAAAAACTGTTACAGATAACACGGACATGCTCAGATGTTTGAACATCTGAAGCAAAACATACTAACAAATTGTGACTTTTAGGTCTGTAATTATACTCAATGGTCACTCAAAAAATCTTCAAAAACAGACTCCAGAGACAAACTGCAGAATTGGAATTAATTTGCAAACTGAACACCATTAAATTAGGCTTGAATAAAGACTGGAAATGGCTGGATCATTACACAAAGTAAAAACTATTTCCCATGCTAATTTTCCCCTTATTCTTAGGCCTGGGCTCCACTAGCAGGGGTGTATATGTAGGGGTTCGAATAGCTAGGCTATTCGCATAGCTGAAGTAGAAGTATCTTAGTTCGACTTACCTGGCCATCCTCTCTGTGATGAGTCGACTGCCGCGGCTCCCCCATCAACTCTGTTTACTGCTCCTGCCGCGGTGGAGTATGGGCATTGATTAGCAGATAGATTTATCGCATTCAGACTAGATGCAATAAATCCATCCCCGATACATCGAAGGCCAGATAATAGCCCCAGGCCAGCCAGACCCTCCCAGCCATGCCGCGTCTCCTCTCCTGGGACTCCAAGCTGTCCCATGTGAAAAGCTTCTCTCTTCCAGGAGAACCTGAGCATTTTATGTGTGTCATGCAGGTTCCAAGACAGTTAGCAGGAGGTTGTGACACCATTCATAGTAGTGATATCAAGCTTGGAGGGGTTGTATGTGCTTTGGAGGATAGGATTAAAATTTAAAATGATCTGGACCAACTGGAGAAATGGTCTGAAGTAAATAGAATGAAATTCAATAAAGACAAATGCAAAGTACTCCACTTAGGAAGGAACAATCACTTCAAAATACAATATGGGAAATGATTGCCTAGTAAGGAGTACTGTGGAAAAGGATCTTGGGGTCATAGTGGATCATAAGCCAAATATGAGTCAACAATGTAATGCTGTGTCAAAATCAAACATCATTCTGGGATGTATTAGCAGGAGTGTTGTAAGCAAGACACGAGAAGTAATTGGTCTGCTCTACTCCTCCCTGATTAGGCCTCAGCTGGAATATTGTGTCTTGTTTTGGGCACCACATTTCAGGGAAGATGTGGACAAATTGGAGAAAGTCCAGAGAAGAGCAACAAAAATGATTAAAAGTCTAGAAAACATGACCTATGAGGGAAGATTGAAAAAATTGGGTTTGTTTAGTCTGGAGAATAGAAGACTGAGAGGGGACATGATAACAGTTTTCAAGTATGTAAAAGATTGTTACAAGGAGCAGGGAGAAAAAATGTTCTTCTTAACCTTTAGTCCTGCCTTAAATGCAGGGGACTGGAATAGATGATCTCTCAAGGTCCCCTCCAGTTCTATGATTCTATTATTTCCCTTTCAAAAGCTGTGTTGATTCTTCCCCAACAAAGAGTGTTTATCTGTGTGTCTGATAATTCTGTTCTTTATTATAGTTTCAATGAATTTGCTTGGTACTGAAGTTAGGATTATTGGCCTGTAATTGTCGGGTTCACCTCTGGAAGTTTTTTTAAAAATCAGCATCACATTAGCTATTTGCCAGTCATCTGCTATGGAGGCTGATTTAAGGGTTAGGTTACATTTCCCAGTTAGTAGTTCTGCAGTTTGATATTTGAGTTCCTTCAGAACTCTTGGGTGAATATCATCTGGTTCCTTGACTTTTTCTGTTTAATTTATCTGTAAGTTCTAAGACCTCTGTGATAGGTTGTCACACCGGTGAGCAGTCTGGGAGTAAGTGGAATCGCTGAGCTCCCTAACCTTCCTACACTGCTCTGAAGGTGAAACGGCCAGCCTCTCTCGGCCCTGTTATCACCCAAAATGACAACAGGTAGCGCCACACACCCAACCGATCTACCTGAGTGCTTTACCTACACCACTGAAAGATAAATAGGAGACAACGGCCAATTTACCAGATCTCCAGCCTTGCTCGTTTGCTGGAGTATAAACCCAGAATTATACCGTCTTGCACTGCAGAGGAGTCTGTACAATGCAACATCATTAATATAGGTTGTTTTCCCCTCAATGTGAGAGAGCAGTGGAACAGCCTTTGTTTACAGACCTGAGATGTTCCCAGACACTTCACTCAAAACACACTTGTTATGATAAAACATAAAACAAGTTTATTAACTACAGATATTGGGTGATTATAAATGATAGCAAATAGATGAAAGCAGATTACCAAGTTAAAAAAACAAATTTGAAAATTCAGCGTAATGTACTAGATAGCTAGGATTTGAATGAGCAATTTCTCACCAGACTGATGATGCAAATAGTCCACCAAGTTTTCTTACACGGTTTTCTCCCAGGTCAGTCTTTGTTCCTTGGGGGTTTCTATGAGTTATCTTATATGGGGAGTGAGGTTAAGAGATGATGTCACTCCCCACCTTATATATTTTTTCCTTATGGTGGGAACCCCTTGTTTCAAGCTAAGTTCCCAGCCCAGTTTCTGGAAAAATACAGGTACAAAAATGGAGTTCAGTGTCATGTGCTCTGGTCCCATGCCCTTGCATGCCTGCTAAGTCATAGCAACCATTACTCATAGGCCGGATGAAACATTCACAGGAAGGCTAAGCTCTTCCATGGTAGCTTATCTTTGTTGATGAGCCATAACCCTTGTTTCTTCATTTTTGTACCGGAAAGGCTAGTTGTTGGTTTTACCCAGAATAAGCACATTTGAATTACTGATACATAATCAATATTCATAACTTCAGGTAGAAAATGGAACATGCACACAAATAGGAAAAACAGATTCAGCAAATCATAACTTTTCCAATGACACATCACAAGACATATTTTGTACCAATTGCATCATAATTATGTCATAATCATTTCATAATCATACCACAATGATGAATATAAGGTGCAGCTTCAAAACGTCCTCTACTGACACCTCAATGTGGGGAGTTCCTCAGATTTGTCTCCTGAAAAGAATAGCTCAGGTGTGGGAATCTCCCTCACATCCTGTGCAGTGAAGACCAATGCAAAGAATTCATTTAGCCTTGTCACAACAGCCTCATCTTCCTTGAGTGCTGCTTTAGCACCTTGATCGTGCAGTTGCCCCACACATTGATTCACAGGCTTACAGCTTCTGATATACTATGAAAAAAGGAGTTATTAATTTTTCTGACTTTTGCTAGTTGCTCTTCAGATCTTTTGAGGTAGATATGCAGTATTGCCAAGCCCCATTCAAAAATTATCACTAAAACCGCCCAAAATTAAGAGACTGGTTTAAAATAACGAGATTTAAAAATATTCAAATGTAGGTTTTGTTTTCATTTGCCTTTCATGTCTCAGCCTGTGGGGTATACCTACTTCAGGTTTTCGACTTTTCTGTAACCCACTTTTTGAAATAAACATTTTTAAGAGAAGCAAAAGCTCCAATTCACATATAGTGTCTTGATCCCAGAATTTAGGTCTTTAAGAAAGACAGGAAAAGGTGTGTGACTCCTAGGAAAGTCCCAGGAGCTGGCATTGCTGTCCATATCTCAAGCGGGGCACCCACAAATGAAGGCACTGAGGATTGGTAAGTGGACATTTCTGGTCACACAATCCATCAGTGGCTGAGACAGTGTTTCCCTCTGCACTGGGCTACAGCGCCCCTGGTTCTAAGGAACAGGATTACACCACAGACAGCCGGACATAACAGTGACTGGTTCGCACAGTCACTGGTTCCTGAGGCACAGCTCAGAGTGTCTCCTTCTCATGCTTGGTGCCGTCAGCCTTGCTTCAGGTTTGCCGCACTACCCTTCCTTTTCCCCTATGGTCCCTCTACCCCGTTACTTCCCAGTAGGCCCTGCCCAATTCTCCTCCATTTCTCCAAGGCTCTGCTTCCCGGATAGGCCAGAGCTGGACAGTGGTAAGAGCTACCCCTGGAGCCCAGGCCGCTGTGGGTAGCCCAGCATTCTCCACCTTCCCTGGGTTGTATATCCTGGGGGCTGTGACATAGGATTATCTCATGCCCGCAAGCCTCCTGTCCAGGGCAGTGGGAGAGTCTGTGACTCCTCTCAGTTGCTCTGGTAACCTGGGCAGCTATTACCAAGGCCTGGTTCTGGCTTCAAGCCTGGAGAGGAGACAGAGCCTCAGATAAATAGGAGGAGCAGGGGGTTGGCTTTGGGGGAAGAGATGAGGCAGAGAAAGGGGTCTCGAGGGAAGAAGATCCAGGGTGGAATAGGTGGCCATAGACCATAATTTTTCATCTCCCATGTCACCAGCACTGGAGCCAGATAATTAACTGTCCCTTCACTTGATAAATGCTCTGATTATCCTTGCACAAAAGTGTTTGCTTTCACACTGTACACAATTGGATTTATCAGGGGCGGAACCAGCTGGTAGATACAGCCCAGGACAACCTGAAACATGTGAGAAGAGCTATTTCCAAATCTGTTTGTCACAGCCAGACCGATCACTGGTATATAGAACAGCAAGATGGCGCAGAGGTGGGAGACACAGGTGTTTAGAGCCTTGAGGAACTCTGTGTGGGATGTGACACTCAGCACCGTTTTGAAGATCATCACATAAGAGAGCGAGATAAGCAATGAGTCCAACCCCATAGTTATGAGTGGTATGTGAAAGGTGACACCAGTACAACAGTTTGACAACCACTGCACTAGTTAGACATATTTTGTGGTGTAAATCAGGAAGGTTTAGAGCCCTTTGAGTACTTAAAAAAAAAACAAAAAACAGCTACTGTAATTGGATATTCTGGTAACCTCTATAAACATCCAGTCCCGCTTTGAATCCTGTTACTATCTTGGCCCCATTGATCTCTCCTGACTGGGAGTTCCACAATCTATGTGAGCGCTGTGTGATTTTACAATTGTGACATTCTCACCGACACACTTTCTGGCCTTTCACTTCTGATTGTGGCCCATTATATCATGACCTGTATAAACACATGGAAACTGCATGGTGAAAATGGCCACTGAATGTATCTGTCCTGCATCGAAGCTATTTATAAACGTGTTTCAATGCCTCTTTGCTGTATTTTTTTTTAATCACTCCTCCGAGTTCAAATTTTGCCACTGCCTCTTTGCAGTTCATGCAATAAATTCTTAGGGACAGGTTCTTAATTCAAAGACATTGAATTCAATGGCATCATTCCAGATTTACATGTGTAAATTTGATCAAAACCAGGCTCTATTAACTTTCCCTTACCAAATGCTCCAGGTGTTACACTCTGACTCCCAAGAATCACTCCAAGAGAAGCTGAAGTGGTTTGCTTGGCCAGATTTGACTGAATACAGAAAGTTCGATCATCCCATGGGCTTCTTTTCATGCTCAGAGGGCCTGCACCCTCTCCCAAACCAAGGAGATATTTGCCAAGGAGATATCTGCCAAGTTAAAAGTTAACATGGAGCATTACTTCCTCTGGGCACGGGAGGGATTAGTGTCACAAGTGGGTGAATACTGCAAACACTTGGTTTGCAATAATATCCATTTCAGTGTTTAAGTTACTTCAGCCATGCTCCTGTAAGAGGTGATGGGTGTAAACTACATACAACCACTATTACACACCCCTTTCCTCCACCTCAGCTCTACTGTTTGCTAAAACACTGACCAGCTGTTCTGTTCATTCAGGTCTTTTTGGAAAGTCTTACACAGTTATTGCAGAGGTACAGTATTTGTGACCCTGAAGATAAGTGCTAGAAACAGCTTCTGGCCAGTTAGCAGGAGACAGTATCATAGAACCGTTCACTGAACAAAGAGTTAATAGCACAAACCCATTGGAAATGGAAGTTACATTACTTATGAAATACTATTTAATGCAGGGCAAGCACAGTCAACCCACAGTGTGCTGTAGCCCAGGGTCCTGTCTGAGGGTAGGAGGATCATCGAATTCCACCCCATGAAAGGGAAAGCTACGAGGACTGACATCTGGCACTCAAAGACCACAGAGAGGACAGAGATGATGGTAACCCTGTAACTGTTAAGGGTATTTACGGGGCAGAAATGCTGGAGCCCTAGCAAATCTAGAAACAGAAATATGCCCTATCGGGCCTGTTACCACAGAGTAATGTAGCTCTGAATAGCTCCTTTCACAGACAAGCTAGAAAATAAAACTTTTGAAAATATGGATCAGAGGGTAGCCGTGTTAGTCTGGATCTGTAAAAGCAGCAAAGAATCCTGTGGCACCTTATAGACTAACAGACGTTTTGGAGCATGAGCTTTCGTGGGTGAATACCCACTTCCTCAGATGCATGCATTCCTGACATGCATCTGAGGAAGTGGGTATTCACCCACGAAAGCTAATGCTCCAAAACGTCTGTTAGTCTATAAGGTGCCACAGGATTCTTTGCTGCTTTTGAAAATATGTTTGCTGATTAAATTTCCGGGAGCAAATACCCCTGAGGCAATTGGAGAAATAGTCAATGATAGTACATGGTGGCCTCCTCTTGCTCAGGCCCTGGCAGGATCGGGCTCAAGGCACCCCGAGAAATGGGACCCTGTGAGAAATCCTGACTCGGAGCATCGGGGTTTTAAAACTTGAAACTCACTTTCAATGTCAGATTTCTGTGTAGCTTGAATAACCCACTGTGGGGTATGGGCAGATGTAGGGGAGGGTTTCCCAAGATACTTAGTGCTGCCTGCCTTCCAGCTCCATCAAATGGAAACAGCCTGCAGCTTTTCCTCTTCAGTTCTCCTTTTAAAGATGGTGAAACCTGCCAGCGTACCCAATTCCTGCCAGAAGGGGAGCTGCTGACACCAGAGGTTTTATCAAGAAGGAATTAAGCACTAAAGAGTTATATCAAGCACAGCACTCTTACGTTAGACAAAGCCATGCATTGAGAGCTATACATTCTCCTAAATGAGCCTCTTTTTCACAAACAGATACAAGCAGTTCCTGTGCTGGTCGCATGCAGTGCCTGCCTAGCAAACAGAGAAGGATGAATTTGCCATGATGGCCTGTTCTGCTTAGCAAACAGCAAAGGCCTACTGAAAAAATATACTAGCTGAAACAGTCAGGCGCTTGGTTGCTTGACCTTGCTAGATAAGAGAATGCTTGCAGAGGCTGGGAAAAAATGTTTTTAGATGCTTTTTGAAGCAACATGTATTTTTTTTTGTACTAGCCATGAAACTTATCAGGCCATAACAGTTGTTCTTTGTTCCTCTCTTGTATTCTGAGAAAAGTATAGCTGGGAAAAGTATAGTAATGATGTGATGAAGTGGCTATGTCTCGTCGGAATAGTTAATAAAGCCAACAACCAGGGCAGGGCTATGCATTTCCGCTGTCTCATACCCACCCAGCAGCCTATGTAACCACCCATTCTTAGTGCTGTTACTCCCACATCTCCCCCCATACCCCCTTTCTGGTGTGTTATGCACAGTAGCTATGTCTTGTCTTAATTTGATTTCTAAGCTCCTTGGGGCAGGGGCTGTTTCTCCTTCTGGGTTTGCAAAGGGCCCATCACAAGGAGCCCTGAACTGGAGCGGGGCCTCCAGAGGCTTCCGCAGTTCAGATAATAATAAAAAATTATAATCACAATAATCCAGCCAAATCAGCTTACCCACCCTTGCTTTTAGCTCTAGAAGAAGATCAAACATTCCTGCCAGCTACAGTGTGTTAGTAACTTGAATACAGGTGGACACGGGGCCCCTGTTCAGTGTGGAAAGTCTGACTCAGCCTGGAACAATAGATTTCAATTCCACCAGGAAGAGACTGGGAGGAAATTAACCGAGATGGAGAGATCAAACCCAATGCAAGCACTGAACAAGCCTCTACCCTTCCTATAGGCCCCCCCTTTTCCCACAGCAGCTTTGGGGAGGGACGAGGCCTCTGTCCCCAGGACAGGCCCTGGACTGCCCTCTATCAACAGGAACATTCTCTTTGTGTTGGTTTTATTGAGACTATTCCCCTGAAGCGACTCCAGTGACTGTGATGCCTTGGCAGGTTTCTGAGTAGGAGCAGAAGTGGAAACACCTCTTAGGAAATATCCCTCTCTCTGGCAGAATTCTGCTTGCCAAGGGAAGTATAATTTTTATTTTAACTGGTGAGTAAATACCTTTAGTTTTTCTCATAATCATGATGGCAAAGGGAGGGTGAATGGATATAGTACCTGGACTGGTAAAGACAGGTAGATCTGAGATCAAATCTAGTCCCAGATCGTGCAAAGACATGCGTGTGCTTTAGTTTTACACGCTGGGAGTACTCTCACCATGGGACGTTAGTGGGACTATAAATTTAGGCCTGTGCTCACATCTTTGCAGGATCAGAGACTTCTTTTGGAAACACATTCTTAGCACATCCTGACTTGAGTTTGTATTTGGAAAGATTCCAACGGGTCATATTAAAAAGGGTAGCATGTCAATCAGGCCTTTGAATTCCAGTGCTTTGGCAGATTAAATGTAGATCTTTTACTCTGACTCAGTGTAATTACTTTAAGATATTGTATAAAAAATAAAAAAGTGAAACAACCCCCCATTGTATTAAGGGATTTTCTCTACGATCAGAGTGAATCCTTCAGCGCTGAGCCAATCTGACACGAGCAGAAGTCTGTGATCAGACCTGAATTTGGAGGAGTTCATTCACAGAGATATCATCAGCTCCAAAACAAATGTTCAGCAGGCTGTGAGGCTTGAGCAGGCTTGTAACTCACTTTGAAATGGAAGGTGCTAAGAGAGGGCAAAGTTTGTTATACTAAGGATGGCCTAAAAACCTCCATAAGGGTAAGAACTTTGAATAAGGCCTTGGTATAATATTGGAGTAGATCAAAATATAAATTTATTAAATCATCCCTAAAAGCCAGTGACCTATATATGCTACTAGTTATAGACCCGGCCTTCCTTCCTACCAACCAAACCCCTCCGAACTGATCCTGCATTGAGTGAGCTGAAAGGCTCTGTGTGGCTCAGAGACTCCCACCCTCTCCTTCAGATAAGCACCGTTTGTGTCAGCTCGGATCAGGAGACTGTGAAATGTCACCAACAACTGACCAAAACTACAACAGAGCAGTGAGTTAGTCTCACGGTCTGCTGGGCATGCACACACGCTGACCACAAGGGGATACGGTCCTGGAAGGGCCAAGTGAGCCAGTGAATAGGCCACAAAAGGCCAAAGCGGTGAGGTGAGGGGGACGTTGCCTGTAGCCAAGCACATGGAAGCTCCCCATAAAAAGCCCTGAAGAAGGGGTAGTTGTTTAAGCACAGAGAAGGGAGAGAAGCCTTGGTGGTTAATGGCTCTGGTACCGAGGGCAGGACGGGAAGTGGAGGACGTGGAGAAGAGATTAAATGGACACTCAGTAAAATGGCAGGTGTAGGGAAGTATAAAGGAGGTAGTGAAGAGAGTCTGTTCCATGTCAGCAAACAGGAAACATCCCTCTCTCAGGATTCTCAGAGTTCACACCTCACAGGAGCGGGGAGCTCACAAACTCCAGCTAGTTCTGAAAATCTCAGATTCACCTTCAGAGGATGGCTCAGGCTCAGGCTCCCTCTTCCAGCCTTTCCTCTGCATCCCACCCAATGAACAGCCCCTCCCAGAGTGGGAGTCCATTTCCCTCTTGGCTTGACAGAGAGACCGTGGTTATGGCAGGAAAGCCAGGACTCCTGGATTTTGTCTGTCATCCTGACACTCAATCTCCTTGAGACCTTGGCCAAGTCACCTTTTCCTGTGTCTCACTTTCCTATCTGTATAAAGTTCATAGTGACTTTCCTTTGTTAGATGTTTTGAAGATCCTTCAGTGAAAGGTGCTGCACAATATGATGCTCGTTACTGTTGAGAATTACAGATAGTCCAGTATGGCTGCAGAAGTTGTTCGTATCTCCCCTAAGTCATCTATCTCCAGATCTGTCTGTCTACTACCTACTGTCATAAACAGATAGCTAAGGGTTAATGTCTCTTTCACCTGAAAAAAAAGTAACCTGAAGCACCTGACCAGAGGACCAATCAGGAAACCGGATTTTTTCAACTCTGAGTGGAGGGAAGTTTGTGTCTGATTTCTTTGTCTTCTGCCTGAATCTCTCTCAGCTAGAGAAGGATTTTTCTATTTCCTGCTTTCTAATCTTCTGGTTCCAAGTTGTGAGTACGAAGTGGGTTTTTTTCTTTTGTATTTACATGTCTATAGTTGCTGGAGTGCTTTAAATAGTATTCTTTTTGAATAAGGCTGTTTATTCAGTATTTTTTTAAGCAATTGACCCCGTATTTGTCACCTTAATACAGAGAAACCATTTGTATGTATTTTTCTTTCTTTTTATATAAAATTTTCTTTTAAGACCTGTTGGAGTTTTTTCTTTAGTGAGGAACTCCAGGGAATTAAGTCTGCATCTCACCAGGGAATTGGTGGGAGGAAGAAGTCAGGGGAGACCTGTGTGTGTTAGATGTACTAGCCTGACTTTGCATACCCTCTGGGTGAGGGGGGGAAGAGAGATTAACTCTCGGTACTTCTGTTTTCCAAGGCTGGGAACGGAGAGGGTGGAATCCCTCTGTTTAGATTCACGAAGCTTACTTCGGTGTCTCTCTCCAGGAACACCTGGAGGGGGGGGAAGGGAAAAGGTTTATTTCCCTTTGTTGTGAGACTCAAGGGATTTGGGTCTTGGGCTCCCCAGGGAAGGTTTTTGGGGGGACCAGAGTGCCCCAAAACACTCTAATTTTTTGGGTGGTGGCAGCAGTACCAGGTCCAAGCTGGTAACTAAGCTTGGAGGTTTTTCATGCTAACCCCCATATTTTGGACGCTAAGGTCCAAATCTGGGACTAAGTTATGACACCTACCTATCCATCTTGGGCATTTACAGGGTCTCAGAATCGATGGAGACCTAGGCACTATCCCTAGTTTTCTTCTAATTGACTATATTTTTTAAATATACACAAATTATCAGAGCAGCCAATTCCTCTCTATTTTAGGACAGAGCCCAAGAGTTCTCAACCCCCCTAGGGAAGGTCCTTTAATTACTGTTTACTCCTAAAGCTGGAAAAATAGCACAAAAGTGCAGACAGGCCTGTCTCCAGCCTGTTTACATCCAGATCTAGCTTCTCCACTAGAGGCTGAGCAAACACACCTGGGATTGCACAGAGCTATATTATAAGTGGTGTACACTTGTGTGTCAGCTCTCGGCGTGGGATGCTGCTGCAGATGCTGGGGCGAGAGAGGTGTGGGTCACGGCTACCTGAGGCGGATTCCCAGGGAAGATGCTTCTGTGTCAGGATTCACAGGTATCCATCTCCTGCTGAGGCGCTCCCGTGCTCAACAAACCCAGTGCAGTGTGGGTGTGATGGGATAGAGAATAGGTCTGTGGTCCTTGCCGATCTGCACAGCCAGCAAACATCCCAGGGCCCTTGCCAGGGGGGATGAATTTGCTCCAGTCTCACTGGCCAAAATGTCACTCTTTGCTGGGCTCTCCCTCTCACCCCAGCTGATGGCCACTATCCCCAGGTGGTTGCATTTCAGTGGCACAGTGGATCCTTCAGGATGAAAATTGTTAGTAGATGTATAAATTCTGAGGCCGTGGCCCATACATTGCTCAGGCCACACTGAGGCAAAACTCACCTTGAAGTAAAGATCGATTAAAGACCTCAGGATCCAGCTGTATGTTAATACACAGACATTATCACCTCCTGCTCTTGCATTTCAGTGCTCTGGCTGTTAAGGAGGTAGCTGTTACCTGACTTTTATCAGCTGGAGAGCATGAAGGTGCTAGGGCTCCTCGCTGGAACAATTCTAAGAATTTTCAACATGGGCAAGACATCTTCTCTCCTAGCTTCATTCAAAAAGTCGGCTGAATTGTTACACCTGAAACTTTCACAGAACAATTCAGCCAGAAGCAGAGACTCAGAGTGAGAAATTTCAATCCAAATGGTTAAAATTTGGCAAACTTAATAGCAACTGAAAATCAGGTCTTCTAATGGAAGGTGTCAGACAGCCTTAACTATTCATGGTGCCACCAGCACCTCCTACAATTGCTAATCCATTTGTGAATCCCATTCACCTAAGCTCTTCTCCAGTAAAGTCAGAGCCAAGGAGTTCCACAGGCCAAAGAAGGATTATATAAACAATTTTCTTTTCTCAATGTTATATGTTCAGATTTTCAATGTAATTGAATATTCCCTTGTTCATGTGTTGTGAGACTGGGTAAATATTAATGTCTGATCTTTATCTTTTCTTTATCAATGGATTCATTGAGTTCAACATTAGAAGGCACCATTAGATCATCCTGTCTGACATCCTGTATAACACAGGCCATAACGTTTTACCCAATTACTCCTATATTGAGCTCAATAACTTGTTTCAGACTAAGGCCTGGTCTATACTAGTATTTTACATTGTAGAATCATAGAGCCACAGGGTGAGAAGGGACAGCAAGGGACATGTAGCCTAACTCCCTGCCATGATACAGGATTTGTTGGGTCTAAACCATACTAGATCGATGACTATCCAGCTTCCTTTGGAAAACCTCCAGCAAAGAAGCTTCCACACCCTCCCGAGACATCTCTTTCACCATCCTCCTGCTACAGTTAGGAACTTCTTTCTGAAATTTCATCTAAATCTGCTCTGCTATAGTTTGAATCCAATGACTCTTGTCTCAACCACTGTGTTGAGTCCCCTCTCAGTCTCCTGTTTTCGAAGCTAAATATGCCCACTTCGTTCAGCCCTTGCTCGTTTGGTTTGTATTCTGTCCCTCGGATCCTCTTTGCCTTTCAACTCTGGATCCTTTCCAGGTTTTCTATATCCTTTCTATACATTAGTGACCAAACTGGACACAATGCTTCAGCTGAGACCTAACTAGTGCTGAGTAGATGAATACTATCACCCAATCTTTGGATTGTCCACAGATTTTATCTGCAGTGATTTTCTATTTCCCTCCAGATCCTTGATGAAAATATTGAATAGCATCAGACCTAGAACTGATCCCTGCAGAATCCCACTAGAAAAAGCCCCATTTGCTGACACTGGCCCCTTGACAATGGCTTTTGATATTTAACTGACATCTCTCAGTTAGCCATTTTGTAGTACATTTTACGTGTGCTCTACTGATATTATTGAGCATTCATCTGAACGTTTTTCCCTACTAAATCAAATGCTTCAGAGAAATTGAAGTTTATTTCATCTGCACAGTACGCTTGATGAACCAAACGTGTACTCTCATTAAAGGAGGAAATCAGTTTTATGCTGTTTAACATTCTCATTGGCAGTTAATGGACTGGAGAGTATTTCATCACTGCTTGTGATAGGAGTACCTCATACTGCTTCTTTCCAAATGCGGAACAAAACTATTTCTGCAACACACCTACATTTTCTGCAACATTAAGAAATTTCCTTTCTCCCTCTAGGAATTGGCCTAAACCTTTTCTAGGATTTTTCTTGTTCTTAATGTCCTTAATAACCTCCTTTTTGTTATCCTTTGCCCCACCAAGCATGTATTTTTCCCTGATGTCTTTAACATCCCTTATAAATTTCCATACCTTCCAAATTGTATTGCTTACTATCTATTTCCTCTTTTTTTCCATTTGTATATATTGCTTTTTCCCAAATAATTGTTGCCTTCACTTTACCACTGAACTGGGTTTTTAGCCAAAGTTCTTAAAGAACTCCTAATTTTCATTCCCATTTTTCGGTTAAATATTTTCCTCCCAATCAGTTTTGCTGATAATTTTCCTCAGTCTCATTTTTTATTTTGTTCTCCTCTATCATATGCCCATTTGTGACTTGTTGGATCACAGAAACCCCCTTGGGAACTGCCAAATGATGTGCCAAGACGACTTCTGCCCCTGCTTTCCTGCCCTGGCAGCTTAGGACTCCAGCACCTTGCCTGGTTTGAGGCAGATCTGCTAGCCTGTTGCAAACACAGACCCAGGGTCTCAACCACATACCCCAAAGCTGCAGGCTTAAATGAAAGCAACTTACAGAAGTGTTCCTGTCTTTAACACTCA
The DNA here is from genome assembly GCF_007399415.2 of Gopherus evgoodei. Taxonomy (NCBI): domain Eukaryota; kingdom Metazoa; phylum Chordata; order Testudines; family Testudinidae; genus Gopherus; species Gopherus evgoodei. The sequence continues at coordinate 142,364 of NW_022060085.1, forward strand.
GATGCCTAACTCCCAGTGGGGTCTAAACCCCAAATAAGTCCGTTTTGCCCCGTATAAAGCTTTTACAGGGTAAATTCATAAATTATTCACCATCTATAACACTGGTAAGAGATATGCACAGCTGTTTGCCCTCCCCAGGTATTAATACGTACCCTGGGTTAATTAACAAGTAAAAAGTGATTTTATTAAATACAGAAAGGAGGATTTAAGTGGTTCCAAGTAGTAATAGATGGACCAAAGTGAATTACCCAGTAAAATAAAATAAAACCCACAAATCTAAACCTAATACAGTAATACAACTGAATACAGGTAAAATATCACCCTTAGAGATGTTTCAATAAGTTTCTTTTCTCAGTCTGGACACCTTCCTAGTCTGGGCACAATCCTTTCCCCTGATACAGCCCTTGTTCCACCTCAGGTGGTAGCTAGGGGATTCCTTATGATGGCTTCTCTCTTTGTTCTCTTCTACCCACTTATATATCTTTGCATAAGGAGAGAATTCTTTGTCCTTCTGGCTTCCCACCTCTCCTCACCGGAGAAGCACCAGGTTAAAGATGGAATCCAGTTCAGGTGACATGATTACATGTCACTGTTAAACCCCAAGCTTCATTCCTCCCAGTCTGACTCCTGGGAAGGCTTTTCGGCAAACAGAGCCCAAGTCAATTGTCCTGGTTGATGGGACCCATCAAGATTCCAAACCACCATTAATTGCCCACACTTTGCATAATTACAATAGGCCCTCAGAGTTATAGTTGATATTTCTAGTTTTAGATACAAGAATGATACATTTATACAAATAGCATGATCACACTCAGCAGATTGTAAGCTTTGAAATGATACCTTACAAGAGACATTTTGCATGAGGCATATTCCAGTTACACTATATTCACTCATTAGCATATTTTTTATAAAATCATATAGACTGCAGCGTCACACCGTTCTTTGTCTTGTTCTCTAAACTAAACAGTTCCAAACTTTTCAGTCTGCATATGGTAGTCTTCCCCATTCTCAGAGCCTGTCTTGGAAATCTCTTTCTGTCTGCTTTATCTTTCAGATACTGGGTTACAAAAACTGAGCACATATCCAGAGCAGGTTATTCTTCATCTCTCTCCTTAGACATCCGGACATTGTCTTTGTTTTCACCACTACTGCAGATCAGCAGGTGTTTCCATGGAGCTGCTATCAGTGATGACCAAGACTTTTCCCTGAGGTGTGTTCTAGTTGGGATGTTTTCCCCTGGCACATGTCTTGGCAAAAGTTTGGGTTTTTTTTCCACTCTCAGATTTTCAGTAACTAGGTGAATGGGAAACTCCCTACAGCATGGATTCTCTAGCCTGGTTTTCATTGCATTAAGGCTATGTGTACATTGGCAGATATTTTTGCCAACAGCTTGGTCAATAACCAAAAAGTCTTTAAAGAAAATCATTGTTGCTCGTTCACACTGTCTTTCTCTTTCAGCATAGTGGGGTGGTTGCTGCAACAATGAGAGCAATGCACTGTGGGTAGCTATCCCACAGTTCGGCTCTCCATCTTGTGCCAGTAGGGGTTGTGGGAAGGTGGAGTGGATCACAGCGCATCATGGATTCAAGCTCTATGTTTCATGATGCGTTGTTTTCCGTCCCAGCATTCCATGTTTTCTCATCTCCAATTCATAGCACTTTTCAACATCCCTTGTTTTCTGCTCAGCTTGTCACCTCTGTTTGCATGAATGGATCCCACGCTGCTCTGCAATGAGCAGTGGAATCAATCTTGAAGTTGCAAAGGCAACAGGAGTCACAGTTGCCTGACACACTCCCCAACATGGATAGCAGCAGCATTAGGTTGCTTTTGGCATTCATGGAACAGCTGAACATGGTGGAACATTATTTTTGGGCTCGAGAAATTGTTATGTAGGTCTGGAATGATGAGCAGTGGCTGCAGATCTTTCGGATGAGGAAAGTCACCTTCCTGAAACTGTGTGTTCAGCTAGTCCCAGCCCTGAGATGCAAGGACACCCAAATGAGAGCTGCCCTCTTGGTGGAGAAGCACCTCGTGATTGCAGTGTGGAAACTGGCGACTCCAGGCTGCTACTGGTTGGTTGAAAATCCGTTTTTCAGTCAGGAAATCAGCCTTTGGGGATGTGTAATATGTGGATGGCTTTGCAGAAATGGGTTTCCCTAACTGTGGAGGGGTGATAGATGGCATGCATATTCCAATTTTGGCACCGAAGTACCTTGCAATATTGTAATTAAATCAGAAGCGGAACTTCTCTATGGTGTTACAGGCACTTGTGGATCACCGTGGCATTTAACTGACATCAGAGCAGGGCGGTCCAGAGAATTTCATGATGAATGAATATTTAGGAACACTAGCCTTTACATAAAGCTGCAAATGGTGACTTTCTTTTCAGACCAGAAGAACCCTGTAAGGATGTTGAAATACCCATTGTGATCCTGGGAGACCCGACGTACCCCTTAATGTCATGACTTATGAAGCCGTAAATGGGAAACCTGGATAGCAGTAAGGAACATTTCAAAAATAGGCTGAGTAGGTGCAGGATGACAGTAGAATGTGCATTTGGCATGTTAAAAGCGCGCTGGCGAGGCCCTTATGACAGGTTAGACCTAAATGAGGAAAATATTCCCATGGTCATAGCCATGTGTTGCATATTGCATTATATTTGTGCAGAAAAGGGCAAAAAGTTTGCTCAGGGGTGCACTGCTGATGCAGAACACTTGGCTGCTGATTTTGAGCAGCCAGACACCAAGGTTATTAGAAGGGCACAATGGGAGGCAATTTGAATCACGGAGGCTTTGAGGCAACACTTTGGAGTTGAGAGGCAGTAACGTTTGTTAAGTATTGGGGGTAGCTGTATTAATCTGTATCCACAAAAACAACAAGGAGTCCAGTGGCACCTTAAAGAGTAACAGATTTATTTGGGCATAAGCTTTTGTGGGTAAAAAACCTCACTTCTTCAGATGCAAGATGCACTTCTTCAGTAACGTTTGTTGTTATGCTTGGAACTGTAATGCATAATGAAGTCCAGTTTTGTTCAAGCCCAGGATTCAATGTAAGGAAATGATAAAACTGCTTACTTGTTCACTGTTGCCATCGTAACTTACACAGAAACAAATATAGCATGCTTATTATTCAAATAACTTTGCCTTTCTTACCCAAAAAACACAACACCATGCAGACACACACAGACAAACTCACCATCTTGGGAGGGGAAGGTACCAGTGGAGGACTGACTTTTGGAGCTGAGCGTCAGTCCAGCTATCATTTGAAAAGCTGTCTGCAGGGATGCAGTGTAGAGGAAAGCATGAAGTCTCAGAAATCGCAAATGGATGTGCAGGTGGAATCTAGGGAGGGCATGGGAAAGAGCTCTGAATGTGATGAAGGGGAAGGCAGACACGCATCTGCCCATTCTGGAGGGTTATGAATGACTGCAGTGTGTTGGTTTGTGGCTCTGAAACTTATCAGCCTCTCTGTTGTGCCCCTAGTGCATGCCTCCTTTCCTTTTCTTTCCTGCTTGTCATATTCCATCCACTTCCCCCATTCCGTCTTTTCTGCATCTGAGTGCTGAAGCACCTGCCAGAACATATATTCCTTGCTCTGTCTTGAGCACTTTCTTATCCGATGGAGACGCATGACTGGGGTGAACAGGGTGCCTCCTTTCAAGGAAATATCTGGTGAAGCATGAGCAACAATAAACAATCATTATTGTTAAGTACACATACAGCATTGAAAAGCTACACTAAAATATACCACTGGTAACACATCAATCACTCTCTGGCTGGTCCTTGAGAAGCACAGATGCCAGCTACCACCACCGAGTATATCGTGAGTATACCCAGGAGCAGGGAACATTGTGCATGGGAGAAAAGCAATGTTTAAGGAGTCGCGGGGCACTTCTCAGGGGGGCAATATTCTAAAGTTTCCTACCTTGTTCCACAGTTGGGGGTCATTGTAGCAGATATCTTTGTCCTGAGGGTAAGCAAGGAAGCAAGGATGCATCTACTACACACTTGTGGCTTCCTCCCCCATCCCTATGCTGCTTGCCTGTGTGCCGCTTTGGTCCTTGCCCAAGCAATTGCAGAATGGCACAGAAAGTGTTCCTCGATGGGCGAAGGACCAAAGAAGCTCTGCTAAGGAACCTCCAGCACAGGATTGTGGAGTACCTGCAGGAAAGTTTCCTAGAGATCTCTCTGGAGGATTCCTGTAACATCTTGTTGTGCATCAAAAACCTCTTCCAACATACTGTCTAGCTGCACGAGAAAATATCCAGCACACAGAAACACAGCCAGACTTGTATATTTCTCTACCCTCAACACATCTCCACACTTCACAAAGCAAAATCACTTACCAGGGGTGTCCTCTCCTGCTTCTTGTTCATCTGATTGTGACTGCTGAGACTGGTTGGACACCTCTGGAATAGAGAACAGCTCCTGACTGGACACAGCACTGGGCAAAACCAGCATGGGCTCCACATCTTCTACCTTCATTCTTCATAGATGACTTCCTCCTCTGGATTAAGTCAAGTTTCTGTCAGTTCCAGCCCCACCAATGAATCCACAGGGTTCTTGGCTATTGAGGTGGGGTCACCTCCATGGATAGCGTCCAACTCCTTATAAAAACGGCAGGTCTGGGTCACAGCACTGGAGCAACCATTTGCCTCCCTTGCCTTCTGGTATGCCTACCGCAGCTCCTTCACCTTTGCTCTGCAAAGCATAGCCCTTTTCCCACAAGCTGAGCAAAATCGGCCCATAGGCATCAAATTTGCTACATCTGGAGCACAACTGGGACTGCACAGCTTCCTATCCCCAAATACTGAGTAGATCCAGCAGTTCTGAAGTGGTCCAAGTGGGAGGGCAATTGCTGCGTGGATTCATCATGGTTATCTGGGAACATGTGATGTGAGCTCTCCACGCCGAGCAAACATGAAGAGGAATTTCAAATTTCCCAGGACTTTAGGGGGTGGGGAGAAGATGTTTAACTGGAAACAGGGTAACAGAGCTGAAACGTCTGACCAGAGTGGTCAGGATGGGCATTGCGGGATACCTTCTGAAGGCCTATTACTGTGATAAAATCAAGTGCAAGTGTCTACACTGGCACTTTGGTAACAAAACTTTAGATTAAAAAGCCTTACAACTTTTGTCAAGGTGTTTTTTTAATCTCACTGAAACAGAGGAGTTCAGTCATTGAAAGTGGCTTTGCAGAGTATACACCTCCACTGTTTCTTCACCAAAAGCTGCCTTTGGGTGAAAAAACTTCGCAGTATAGACAAGCCCTAAGGAACAATGATGGATAACCAGTATCCACACTCATGTTTCCTGCTGGTTCCTTTAAAGATTTTACACACCAAGATGTGTAGGAATTATTGATGCATGGAGAACCATAAAATATGGAATTGACATTAGTAGGGTCAGTTGTTCACAATTCATTTATCTGAGTAATGAAAATGTCATCTTCCTGTGTGTGAAGAGCAATTAATCTGCTTCACCCATGAGAACAGCCTCCAGTAGTGCATGTTGTGTCTCATATTAACTTTGTCTCTCCAACAGGCATTTGTACTGCAGCCATCACCCTAGAGCCTGAACACAGAAAGAAATTCAGGGGAATGTACATTAGATGCTGGTTACAGGGTTCTGCCTCAGAGTTATATACCTTCTTCCCTACTCCATGTCAGATTCCAACACAACCGACTTCACCAACCCCTCCACATTCATCCTGCTGGGCATTCCTGGCCTGGAGGTGGCCCATGTATGGATCTCCATCCCCTTCTCTGTCACTTACGCCATAGCCATTTGGGGAACATCAGCATCCTGTTCATTGTAAATATGGAGCTGAGCCTCCATATACCCATGTACTATTTCATCTGCATGCTGGCTGTCACTGACCTGATCCTGTCTACTTCCATCCTGCCCAAAACACTGAGCATCTTCTGGTTCAATTCCAGGGAGATAGGTTTTAGTGCCTGCCTCACCCAGATGTACTTCATTCACTGCTTCACATCAGTGGAGTCTGGGATCTTTGTGGCCATGGCTTTTGATCGTTATGTGGCCATCTGTGATCCTCTGAGACATTCCATCATCCTGACAAACCCTGTGGTGGCCAAGATCAAACTGGCCGTGGTTCTGCGTGGCTTCATGCTCATGCTGCCCCATCCTTTCCTGGTGAGGCAGTGGCCATATTGTAGAACCAATATCATCCCCCACTCATACTGTGAGCACATAGCCATGGTGAAGCTGGCCTGATCCTCAGGGCCATCTTCAGTCTCCCCACAAAGGATGCCCGGCTCAAAACTTTTGGGACCTGCAGCTCCCACCTTTGTGCCATCTTATCCTTTTACATCCCAGCTGTCTTCTCCTCTCTCACACATCAGATTGGCCACAATGTGCCCCTGCATTTCCATGTTCTCATGGCCAATGTTTACCTCCTGGTGCCCCCCATGCTAAATCCCATCATCTATGGGGTGAGGACCAAACAGATCCGGGACAGGCTGCTCCCACTCTTTACTTATAAAGAAACTAAAGTTTTCTCCTGGTGTTCTGGCTCTCAGACCAAGTTCCGTGCTGAGCTGACTGGTGACACAGTGCTGGGCTCCCTTCCCTGAATCACTGACTGGCCAGTCAAAGAGACATTCAACTCTTTCCTTGCCTTACTGTGCTGTGTAAGCCTGATAAACTGAGGAATTCATCTGTGCACAACTCATTAACTTATAGAGTTGCCACCTTTCTAATTGCTGATAATTGGACACCTGACACCCCCTTGTCCTGGCTAGTTAGTCTGTCTCAAACCAGGCAGGACACTGAAGTCCTAAGCTGCCAGGGCAGGAAAGCAGAGGCAGAAGTAGTCTTGGCACATCAGGTGGCAGATCCCATGGGGTTTCTGTGATCCAGCCCATCACAGACCTGAACATTGCTGTGTCTCAAAAGCACACACATACAGCATCTGGGACCCAAATACAGCCACTGGAGGGTATCATACTATATGCCTATTTCATAGAGCTGGAAGGGACCCTGAAAGATCATCAAGCCCAGCCTCCTACCTTTACTTGCAGGATCAAGTACTGATTTTGCTTCAGATCCTTAAGTGGCCCTCTTTAGGAATTGAACTTACAACCATGGGTTTAACAGGTTAATGCTCAAACCACTGAGCTAACCCTCCTCCCTCACCAACCATCTAATACCCCTTGCAGGATACTACCTGGGGTTTATGGCCATCTGGGCTGGAGGGTACCAATGTAGCAAATTAATTAAAAGTGTATTGGCCCTTGAGAGCCACCTGGCAGACAATTTTGGCAGACTGCACACTGGGCTGGTGTACTCTTACTATCAGGGGAGTGGCTAAAGGAGAATGGACCTCAGCCATCCTTTTACAGCCAGGGTTTGGGGGTGGATGTAAGTGGAAATGGTCCCAAGAACCCATTTTTCAAGTAGTAATAACAAATAATGACATATGATTTCTAATGGGATCCGAGGTATCCTACCCACAGATGGGTCTTGCATGGGTGGGACAGAGAAGTACCTGGAAGGGCTGGCCACAGGAACCACTACCCCTGCAGTGTTCAGAACCAGTACCCCCTCAGCACTGGGTGGAACAGGGAAATAAAATTTGCTGGGAGAGATTGGCCGTGCTTAATGGCCAGATTCTGGAGGGTGGAAGGCGTGTGTAGTGGGTGGGATTTGGACCAGGAGACTTTTCCTTGCAGCTGGGAAACTTCACTTATCAGATCCATATACCAGCTATGCATCGGCTTAATGTAACTGGACACCCAACAATACCTACTAACTGGACTAACCACCTGGATAAATTGGGACCATGTGATACAGCTACCCCGGGAGCCCAGGCTGAGCATCTCTGAATGCAGATTTTGGAAGCCAAGAAGAATTCATTTGAAGAATGAATGCCTTCCACCTGGCTACTGAACTACCTGCTGATTGTGCTTGAACTGATATTGCCTGTGCCCTTCGGACAAGCCTAATGGACACTTATTCACTTCTTGGTTATATTGCTCATGTTGTAAAAATATTAGTCCTATTAATCATAATATTGATCATATTCACGGGATGTTTGGAAATTATGTGCTGCCTTAGCTTCTCCCCAAAAGCCATATTTGTAAATTCAGTAGCTTATCCCTTTATGACCTGTCTTCTCCCTCTCCTCGTAGCATGTCAATGTTTCAAACAGCAGCCATGCTTTTGGCACCATCCCATAAGTGTTTGGCCAAGCTTTTTTTTATTTTTAGGGGAAGCCCAGGCCCTCTGCTGTGCTAACCTAATAGTGGCTTTTTTTGAGCAATTAGGGTATATAGAGGTAACCTGGAAGCCAGATAAGGGCAGTGTGAACCTGACAGTTTTATAGTAGCATTGAGCAGGGTTTATTGAAATGTTAACACATTTTGTTTTTGAGAAGGCTTGTAGCATATTTGCTGACTGAATAATAGCACATTTTTTTTGGAAGGCAGCAGCATTAAACGCATAGGAAGGAACATGTTGCAATGTTGCAATAGGTTAAATTATTAGTTACTGGGAGCAATCCAGTACAGGCATACATTTCTGTGGTGGAGCAAGCCCTTTGGGTATGTTTGCTTATTTACCAATTGCTTGATTAAATAACAGTAAGGGCCTACTTTATTTGTTACACTGAAGAGTTTAGGGGAGGCCATTATATTTACCCCAGTATGGACTTTTATAGAACCATACAGTTGTGCATTTTGGGGCATATTTGGAGAGAAAGCCTTTGGTGCTATTACTGCTGTTTTATTTGTTTTTTACTTAACCACCCGCTAATATGAAATATTTTGGAGTTTAAAATATATGTATTTTGAACAGTAATTCAGTAGGTTACTAAGATGTGAAGGTTTTGGCCATTGGGTTTTATTGGAATATGCTGATGCATCCTGGGGTTAACAACAGGGATAGAGGTGGTAACAGGGATAGGAGCAGGGGAATGGGACAAGATCCTTTTGACAGTCACGGAACATGGAAACCCTAACATCACCTGCCAAGAGATTCCACTGCTGTAATCTGGAGCCCAACAGCTCTGCCTTACTCTTGGGTAGTTCCAAATCCTTGACAAGATCATTCAGTTCACCTTGTGTTATGAGGTGTGGTTCAGAGGAGGAAGATGGGAGAAAATGTGGGTCCTGTGACATTGATGGTTCAGGACCAGAAGTTTCATCCTCTTCCTCTTCCTCGTCTGACTCAAGTGAGAAGGATTCTGGTGAACCAGGAAATGGCAGTCCTTCTCCGTGGGTTACTGGGCGTATAGCTGATAGAATGTTTGGATAATGCACAGTCCACTTTTTCTTCTTTGACACACCTTTCCCAACTGGAGGCACCATGCAGAAGTAACAATTGCTGGCATGATCTGTTGGCTCTCTCCAAATCATTGGCACTGCAAAAGGCATAGATTTCCTTTTCCTGTTCAACCACTGGCGAAGATTTTTTGCACACGTGTTGCAGCATATGTGTGGGCCCCACCTCTTGTCCTGATCTCCAATTTTGCAGCCAAAATAAAGGTGATAGGCTTTCTTAACCATAGTGGTTATACTGTGCTTTTGTGATGCAAAAGTTACTTCACCACAAACATAGCAGAAGTTATCTGCACTGTTCACACAAGTACGAGGCATCTCTGCTCACTTTGGCTAAACAGAAATGTGTCCCTTTGCAAAATCAAACACTGACAAAGAAGAGAGCATGACACTGTATGATTTCTAGAGCTGATATAGGGCAATTTGTTCAGCAGAGTGATGTAAGCTTCGTTATGATTGCATCATCCATGACTTCTAGGAATAACATGATGCAATTCATATCATGTATGATGCAATACCAGCTTCAGATTGCATCATTCATTGTTTTGCCTCAAAAGCAAGTACTGTCCAAACCCAGTCATAGATTTATTCATAGATCCAGTTAAAGATGTATTTTAGTCATTTCTGGTTTAAATTGAGATCCCTTCCCTTTATAACTCACTTATCCTCCGCCATTCCCAAGTCAAGGGTCGTATATACTGATCCAATAGCATATCTTGAAAACTAGAGCCAATCAACAATTTAAAGCATCATTTTCGTTCTCAGTGACCCAGAATTAGTAAAGTTGGACTACATTTATTTCAGAAGCATTTTGGCTGTAGAGCAGTGTTATTGGCCATAGACTTGTATCTTATACCTGTGTTGTATGCTTGGGTAACACCACACAGATAGCATTTACATGAAGGCCAGAAAGATCTGTGTTGATGGCTTTCCAGGACACTTAGCTCTCACAACGGGCTGTAGAAAAAACACACCTCAGCAAGAATTTGGGCAATGGCTGCCCTTGTGGGTCATCAAAGCACTTCAGGACATGTGACATGCTCATGTGACCCTGGACTCCAACTTGGGCCAGTAACTTTCCATGAACTTTCCAGGGGCTATGAGCTTTGTATGGGACAGTAAAATTCCATGCACAGAGCAGAGGATATAGAAGGACCCCCAAGACATTTCCATCTTGTCTTCATTTCCTGCCACATTTCTCTGGATTGGATTTCTAACAAGGAAGTTCTGAACAAGGACTGATAACCCCCAACCTGATCGGGTGGTTCCAGGGAGACTTGCAAGCTAGCAGTTTATTCCATCACTGCTGTGGTCCTGATCTCTGCACACTGAAAAATCACTTGAATGTATCTGATCTGTTAACCATTTATAGCTCTTCTTTTCTTTTCTTATTAACCCTTTAGTTTTTAATTGCTAAAGGATTGGGAGCTGTGTGATCATTGAGTAAGATCTGAGTTCTATATGGCCTGGCTATGCCACTGATCTCTTGGGATTGGAAGGAGCCTGTATCTGATTAAACCAGCTTTCAGTAACCCCTCATCATACACTCCAGTGTCCCAGCGGTGAGCCAAGGGCTGGGATGCCTAAGGAGACTGTTTTTTTGGTTTCTGTTAGCCAGGGTGGTGAGACAGAAGTTTCCTCTTGTTACTGACTTGGTATAATTTAATGATAGAATAACCACAGTTTGGGGTGAATCTGCCCTATTTCTCAGCAGTTGGTCCTGAATTTGGCATCCTCAGCTGTGTCCCACTGAGGCATGGTGACACATGGACACAGAGTTCACTGTTGATTGGTGCTTCACAGACTATTGCTTATTACTCCCAGGAAGTATCCCCCTTTTACAAATGAGGAAACTGAGGCAGCAGGAAGGGCTAGTCTCTCTCACATCAGGCTTGTACAGTCCCTGCAGCAGCACAAAGGCCTAGTGCTCTCTCTCCACTGGTTTATATAGTGCACAAGATCTCCCCTGATTTCAGTGGGGTGGCACCCACTTACACCATAGGAGGATTTGGCCCTGTCATAAACAGATAGCTAAGGGTTAATGTCTCTTTCACCTTTAAAGGGTTAAGAAACAGTGACCTGAAACACCTGACCAGAGGACCAATCAGGAGAAAAGATACTTTCAAATCTGTGTGGAGGGAGTTTTGGGTGTGAGTTCTTTGTTCTTTGTCTGTTTTCTTTCTGGGCTCTGAGAGTGACCACACGAATCTCCAGGCTCTTTAATCTTCTGTTTCCAATTGTAAGTACAGCGGTAGAAAGACAATATAGGCTTTTACATTGTTTTTCTGTATTTGCAAATGTGTAGTCTGCTGGAAATAGTTTAAATTGTTTTTTTTCTGGATAAGGCTATTTATCCATTTTCTATAAGCTAAAAGACCCTATAATGTTTACCATCTAAACTGCAGAGATAAACCTTTTACTTTTTTCTTTCTTTTTTTTATTAAAAGCTTTGCTTTAAGACCTGTTTGATTTTTTTCTCCTAGTTAAGGCTCAAAGGAACTGAATCTGTGTACACCAGGGAATTGGTGGGGAGAAGGGAAAGAGAAGGATAAGATTCCTCTTTGTGGGCTTGTCTACATCAGAAAGTTGCAGCGCTGGTGAGGGAGTTACAGCGCTGCAACTTAGGAGGTGTACACATCTGCAGGGCACCACCAGCGCTGCAACTCCCTGTTTGCAGCGCTGGCCGTACTCCCGTTTTGTCTCGGGTGTAGAGGATCCAGCGCTGGTAATCAAGTATAGACACTTACCAGCGCTTTTCTTGACCTCCGTGGAATAAGCAGGTATCCCAGCATACCTGAGGAAGCCTCTGGTAATCAAACTGGTCTCCTTCCCCAGCTTGCTCTCGCGTTCCCCGAACCCCGAGCAAGCAGGTCTCCTTCCCTGAGGTTTGCTGGGTGGTTCCGGGAACGCGAGAGCAAACCGCGGCGAAGCTGGTCTCCTTTCCCGGTTTGCTATCGCGTTCCCCGAACAAGCAGGTCTCCTTCCCTGCGATTTGCAGGGTGGTTCGGGGAACGCGAGAGCAAACCGTGGCGAAGCTGGTCTCCTTTCCCGGTTTGCTCTCGCGTTCCTCGAACAAGCAGGTCTCCTTCCCTACGGTTTGCAGGGTGGTTCGGGGAACGCGAGAGCAAACCGCGGCGAAGCTGGTCTCCTTTCCCGGTTTGCTCTCGCGTTCCCCAAACAAGCAGGTCTCCTTCCCTACGGTTTGCAGGGTGGTTCGGGGAACGCGAGAGCAAACCGCGGCGAAGCTGGTCTCCTTTCCCGGTTTGCTCTCGCGTTCCCCGAACCCCCGAGCAAGCAGGTCTCCTTCCCTGCGGTTTGCAGGGTGGTTCGGGGAACGCGAGAGCAAACCGCGGGGAAGCTGGTCTCCTTTCCCGGTTTGCTCTCGCGTTCCCCGAACCCCCCTTGAAGCCGCCCAACAGCGCTGCAGTGTGGCCACATCTAACACCACTTGCAGCGCTGGTTGCTGTAAGTGTGGCCACTCTGCAGCGCTGGCCCTATACAGCTGTACTAATACAGCTGTAACAACCAGCGCTGCAAAATTTTAGATGTAGACATGGCCTGTGTCACATTCAAGGAGCTTGAATCTGTATTGCCCTGAGGGAGGGAAAGGTAAATTTCCTCTTTGTGTTAGATTCACGGAGTTGAATCACGATGATCTCCTAGGGTACCCAGGGCAGGAAAGATCTGGGAGGAGGTAAAGAGGAGGAAGGGAATGGTTTATTTCCCTTTGTTGTAAGACTCAAGGAATCTGGGTCTTGGGGTCCCCAGGGAAGGGTTTGGGGAGACCAGAGTCTATCAGGTGCTCTACATAAGTCCTGATTGGTGGGAGCCTATCAGATCTAAGCTGGTAATTAAGCTTAGGGAAATTCATACTAGTACCCATATTTTGGACGCTAAGGTCCAGATTTGGGAATTATACTATGACAGGCCCAAGTCATTTAACTAGAAATAAAGAGTCATCAGACATCAGGGAGCTGGAAGTGAATAGACCCAGCTCTGCCACGGATTCACTGGGTGATCTTGGGCACAGCCTCTCCATGCATTAAACGGAGATAATTATTTATTATTTCTAGCTAGTTGCTATCAAAAGGTCCCAATTGTTAGAAGAAAAAAAGCAGATTGAGCCAGAGGCAGATATGAGTACAGGCTATTTTATTGTGATACTTGTTCCCCTGGATCCAACTGTCCAGTAAGCTCTGATTTCATTCCAACGCACTTGTTTTGTTTAGGTTAGTACAGGGGTCGGTAGCCTCTGGCACGTGGCACGTCAGGGTAAGCCCCCTGCCAGGCCGGCCAGTCTCTTTACCTGCTGCGTTGGCAGGTTCGGCCGATCGCGGCTCCCACTGGCAGCTGGTCGCCATCCCAGGCCAATGGTAGTGGCAGGAAGCTGCGTCCAGCAAATCCCTCGCCTGCACCGCTTCCCGCAGCCCCCATTGGCTTGGGACGGCAAACCGAGGCCAGTGGGAGCCACGATCGGCTGAACCTGCAACGCGGCAGGTAAACAAACTGGCCCGGCCCAGCCGCGAGCCACAGGTTGCCGACCCCTGGGTTAGTATGTACACGCCTACATCTGCTACAACACCCAAAAAACCTTATTAAGCAATAGAAACACCCACTGTTAGTAAACCCATCCATATCTATTACTCATTGCATTACACATGATGCATTTCTCTGCACCAATTTGTTGCCATAAACCTTCCTCATCAGCAGTTCTCAGGGTGGGTGGGGAAGGGGCCCTGAGCCAGGGCTTGTTTATGTAGCTGGGAAAAGTAGAGAGGGAGGGGGAAATTACACTTCTCCCTGTGCCTCTGTTTGCCTATCTGTATAGTGGGGACATGTTCATAATTACTTTGCTTTGCTAGGACTTTTCAAGATCTTTCATTGAAAGATGCTGCACAGTATGGTGATAGTTAGTGTAGCAAGGTGGCCTGGCTCCCAGCTGCACCCAAGAGGGCCGATCCAGAACAAACGCTGAAGTGGGCGGAGCCACCGCCACCTGTTCCCACCCCCTGGAAGTCAAGGGGTGGGACAGGAAGTATAAAGGCCCAGCCCCAGCGCTTAGTTGGCCGCTGGCTGCCAGAAAGGACAGATGCTGGTGCCATAGCCCCCGCTGAGCCGAGTCTGCCCCGTGCTCGCTACCCTGAGGAGCACTGGCCGAGTCTGCCCAGTGCTCGATACCCTGAGGAGCACTGGCTGAACCTGCCCCGTGCTCGCTACCCTGAGGAGCACTGGCCGGGTCTGCCCCGTGCTCGCTACCCTGAGGAGCACTGGCCGAGCCTGCCCCGTGCTCGCTACCCTGCGGAGCACTGGCTGAGTCTGCCCCATGCTCGCTACCCTGAGGAACACTGGCCGAGCCTGCCTCGTGCTCGCTACCCTGAGGAGCACTGGCCGAGTCTGCCCCGTGCTCGCTACCCTGAGGAACACTGGCCGAGCCTGCCCCGCGCTCGCTACCCTGAGGAGCACTGGCCGAGCCTGCCCCGTGCTCGCTACCCTGCGGAGCACTGGCTGAGTCTGCCCCGTGCTCGCTACCCTGAGGAGCACTGACTGAGCCTGCCTCCCGCTCGCTACCCTGAGGAACAATGGCCAAGCCTGCCTCGTGCTTGCTACCCTGAGGGGCACTGGCCAAGTCTGCCCCATGCTCGCTACCCTGAGGAGCACTGGCTGAGTCTGCCCCATGTTCACTACCCTGAGGAACACTTGCCTCGTGCTCGCTACCCTGAGGAGCACTGGCCGAGCCTGCCCCGTGCTCGCTACCCTGAGGAGCACTGGCCGAGCATGCCCCGTGCTCACTACCCTGAGGAGCACTGGCCGAGCCTGCCTCGCGCTCGCTACCCTGAGGAACAATGGCCAAGCCTGCCTCGTGCTCGCTATCCTGAGGAGCACTGGCCGAGTCTGCCCTGTGCTCGCTAGCTGGAGGAGCACTGGCTGAGTCTGCCCCATGCTCGCTACCCTGAGGAACACTTGCCTCGTGCTTGCTACCCGGAGGAGGACTGGCCGAGCCTGCCTCGTGCTCGCTTCCTGGAGGAGGACTGGCCGAGCCTGCCCTTCGCTCGATATCCTGAGAAGCTACTTGAACATCCCTGCGCCCGGTATCCCGAGGACCAGCCCCGCTTACCCAGCGCTCAGTATCCGGAGGAGTCCATGGTGTGGGACACCGTGGAAGAAGCGGGTGATACACAGGTACCAATGAGAGGGAGATTGGAAGTGGCCCAGGGTTAGCCAACCCTAGTCTGGCTCCAGGAGACCCCAAACCAATGTCAGTGTGTTGCAGTCAGGATCCCCACTGACACAGCAGCAGACTGCCTGCCGCTGTTAGGGCCCCGGACTGGGACACAATGGAGTGGGAGGGCCTGCGTCCCCCCTGCCACCCTTCCAGGGGTGCCAGACTCCCCCTCTTGCTGGGCTGAGAAGGGCCTGAGTCCTGAACTGCTTGTTGCCCCGCCCTGCCCAAGGGCCCGGGCTAATAGACTATTTGTTTGCTCAGTCCCTGCCTAAAGGACTGAGCCCTGAACTGCTTGTTGCCCCGCCCTGCCCAAGGGCCCGGGCTTCTATCCTGTTTGTTTGCTCAGCCCCAGCCTGAGGGCCTGAGCTCCTGACTGTTTTCTGCTTCACCAGGTTAAGGCGACAACTCACCCAACTCATGTAGCGAGATGGCCTGGCTCACAGCGCGCCCGAGAGGGCTGAGCCCCCACACCGGACCCTTACATGTGGTGCCTTCTCCCAGGATGTGGGCGCGGGCTCTTGACACCGGTGAAAAGGGGGCTAGGGGAGAGAGACCTCCCTCCCGAGAGATGGATCTGTCACAACTCTTCGCTCTTGTGACAGAGAACCAGGAGCGAGAGCAGGCGGCCCAGTCGCAGCAGCAACAGGAGCAGCAGGCCGCCCAGCTCCAAGAGCAACAACAGGTCGTTGAGCAGCTAGGAACCCAACTGCACCAGCTGGTTCAGGACCTGGTCACCCAGCACCAGGATTTCCAGCGGCAATGTATCCAGCAGCTTGCGGCGGCGCTGTCCCGACCTTGGGAACCCCAGCTAGGAGGCACAGCTGGGGCCCCACGGCCCACCTCCCCGAACCGGCTGATGAAGATGGGCCCCGGCGATGACCCTGGAGCCTTTCTCATCACGTTTGAGCGGGTGGCCGTCGTCGCGGTGTTATGAAGCTGGCCCATGACATCCCGGCAGCCGGACACCTGGGTCACGAAAAGACTTTATTCTGGATACTGAGGCACTTCTTCTGGCCGGGGATACACCAAGAGGTAAAGAACTATTGCAACTCCTGCCCAGACTGCCAGTTGGCCGCCCCGGCATGAACTGCCATGGCGCCCCTGGACACCATGCCATTAATCGAGACCCCCTTCGAGCGCATGGCCATGGACCTGGTGGGGCCCCTCCCCAAGAGCACTGCGGGGTTTCAGTACATCCTAGTGATGCTTGACTATGCTACCCGGTTCCCCGAGGCAATACCCCTCCGGAACATCACAGCCCGCACCATCGCAGGGGAGCTGGTGAAAGTATTTGCCCGCATCGGCCTGCCCCGGGAGGTCCTCACGGACCAGGGGACCAATTTTACCTCATGGCTGTTACAGCAAGTGTGTGGACTACTGGGAATCAAGCAACTGCGGATGTCGGTCTATCATCCCGAGACCGATGGGTTAGTTGAAAGGTTCAACTGGACCATGAAGGAAATCCTGCGGAGGTTCCCCCAGGAAGACCTCTGCCAATGGGACCAGCTAATTCCACCCTTGCTCTTGGCGGTATGGGAGGTCCCCCAGTTGTCGACCAAGTTCTCGCCGTTTGAACTGCTGTACAGCCGCCGGCCCCGGGGCCTATTGGATCTGATGAGGGAAACGTGGGAGCAAACCCCATTACCCCCCCAGGGCCTCTTAAAATATGTGCTCCAGCTCCAGGAGCGTCTTAAACAGGCTGGAGCCTTGACGCGAGAGAACTTGAAAGCTGCTCAAGAAACGCAGGCCCAGACCTACAACCGGGATGCACAGACACGCGACTTTCAACCCGGAGATCTGGTCTTACTCCTCCTTCCCTCCAGCGAATCAAAGATCCTGGCTCAGTGACAAGGGCCGTATGAGGTGGTTCGAAAGGTGGGCCCGGTTACATATGAGATCCATCAGCCTGACCGGCGAAAGAAGAAACAGCAGTACCACATCAACCGTCTCAAACCCTGGCGGGAACAAGAGGGTCTTTTGATCAACCCCTACCCACCGGAACCCGAGCTTGGACTCCAGGTAACCCCTACCGAGGACCCGGGGGGACCCCAGCTTGGGGAGACGCTGATGGAGGAACAACTCAGACAGACCCAGTGCCTCCTTCAAGCTTTCTCCCGCACTTTTACAGCCCAACCGGGATACACCTCCCTGGTCTATTATAGAATTCAGACTGAGCCTGGGGTGGTGATGCAGGGTGCGACCAGGCCCTTGCTGTATCACAGGAGATGGGTCGTTGACGAGGAGGTATGGGCTATGCTAGACTTGGGGGTGATTGAACCCTCGCAAAGCAAGTGGAGGAGCCCAGTAGTCCTGGTAGTGAAGCCTGATGGCTCACAACGGTTTTGCATTGACTTCAGATGCGTTAATGCCATCTCCAAGTTCGATGCATATCCCATGCCCCGAATAGATGAACTGTTGGCCTGATTAGGAGAGGCCCGGTATATCACCACCCTTGACCTAAGCAGGGGGTACTGGCAGATCCCCCTCAAACCAGCCTCCAGGGAGAAGACCGCGTTCGCCACTCCTACAGGCCTATACCAATTTACTCAAATCCCGTTTGGCCTTCATGAGGCCCCTGCCACGTTTCAGCGCCTGCTGGACCGCCTTCTCCAACTCCATCAGGACTATGCGGAGGCCTATCTGGATGACGTGGTAATTTACAGTCGCCAGTGGGAGAACCACCTCGAGAGGGTCGCCACCGTCCTGAGGTCCTTGCGGGAAGCCAGGTTAATGGCCAAACCTAAGAAATGCCGTATCGGCTGGCAAGAAACCACCTACCTGGGATACGCTATCGGAAATGGACAGGTAAAACCCCTGGTGGGCAATGTCCAGGCCATCGCAACCTGCCCGCCTGTCATAAACAGATAGCTAAGAGTTAATGTCTCTTTCACCTGAAGCACCTGACCAGAGGACCAATCAGGAAACCGGATTTTTTCAACTTTGGGTGGAGGGAATTTTGTGTCTGAGGTCTTTGTTTTCTGTCTGCCTGCTTTCTCTGAGCTTTGGAGAAGTAGTTTCTGCTTTCTAATCTTCTGTTTCTAAGTGTAAGGACAAAGAGATCAGATAGTAAGTTATATGGTTTCTTTTCTTTGGTATTTGCATGAATATAAGTGCTGGAGTGCTTTGATTTGTATTCTTTTTGAATAAGGCTGTTTATTCAATATTCTTTTAAGCAATTGACCCTGTATTTCATCACCTTAATACAGAGAGACCATTTGTATGTATTTTTTCTTTCTTTTTATATAAAGTTTCTTTTAAGACCTGTTGGAGTTTTCTTTTCTGGGAAATTTCAGGGAAATTGAGTCTGTACTCACCAGGGAATTGGTGGGAGGAAGAAATCGGGGGAGATCTGTGTGTGTTGGATTTGCTAGCCTGATTTTGCTTTCCCTCTGGGTGAAGAGGAAAGTGCTTTTGTTTCCAGGACTGGGAACGGAGAGGGGGAGTCACTCTGTTTGGATTCACAGAGTTTGTGTCTGTGTATCTCTCCAGGAGCACCTGGAGGGGGGAAGGGAAAAAAGATTATTTCCCTTTGTTGTGAGACTCAAGGGATTTGGGTCTTGGGGTCCCCAGGGAAGGTTTTTCAGGGGGACCAGAGTGCCCCAAAACACTCTAATTTTTTGGGTGGTGGCAGCAAGTACCAGGTCCAAGCTGGTAACTAAGCTTGGAGGTTTTCATGCTAACACCCATATTTTGGACGCTAAGGTCCAAATCTGAGACTAAGGTTTGACATGGTGTGCAGTGGTGGGATGGAATCCAGAAGCCAGTAGGAATATTATATTTTTCTTTTCTCTGCTAGGGACTTTTTAGCAGAGAGGGTTTGGTTTTCAAAGAAACCAGACAGAATTTTTTTTTCTGCTCTCTCTGGCAGTTTGTGGCTTGCATATTAAGCAAGAAGCCATTAAGGAGCTGTTACAGGTCTTTTGTCATGCAATAGCTCTCCCATTGAGAGTCATTACCAGCACTATATAAATGCAAATAAAGTGGTTTTTCAGGTTTACTTAACATTGAAGATTAGCTAAAGGCACTGTTGCTAGGCAGACTTCAGGAGGCAACAGAGAACCTGCAGTTCTGAAGATAAACACCGGAGGGCACCCCAGCACAAGAAAACAGGAACCATGACTTCTAAGGCAAAAATTGAGGCCGAAGAACAAATCAAAGAAGCTGAACACAGGCGAGAGATGGAAAAACACAAACAGGAACTAGAAATAAAACAAAAAGAGATGGAGCTGAAAGAAAAGGAAGAAAGCATAAAACTGGCAGCCTACCAAAGAGAACAGGCAGCCAAAGAGGCAGCACACAAAAGAAAACTAGAAGAAGAAGAGGTGGCCCACCGAAGGAAACAAGCAGAAGAAGAGTTGGCCCACCGCCGAGACATGGAAAAACAACAAAAAGAAATGGAAAAACAACAAAAAGAAAATGAAGAGAAGGAAAAACAGAGAAAACATGAACTGGACTTGGCAAAAGCTGGGCTGCATGTGCCAGCCAACCCTAACAATCCGGCGCCAATTATTGCTCCACAGCACAGGAAATTTCCCACCTACAAGGCAAGGGATGACACCGAGGCCTTCTTGGAAAATTTTGAAAGAGCCTGTCTTGGGTACAGCATCCCCAAAGACCAGTACATGGTAGAATTAAGGTCACAGCTCAGTGGACCTTTAGCAGAGGTGGCAGCTGAAATGCCTAAGCAGCAAATGAATGACTATAAAATTTTTCAAACCAAGGCCAGATACAGAATGGGGATAACCCCGGATCATGCCCGTCGGCGCTTCAGAACCCAAAAGTGGAAACCAGATGTGTCATTTCCTAAACACGCCTACTATGTTGCAAAAAACTATGAGGCCTGGATAACAGGACACAATGTTAAAACCTTGGAAGAACTGCACCTCCTCATACAAATGGAGCAGTTCTTGGATGGTGTTCCTGAAGACATCACACAGTACATACAAGATGGAAAACCCAAAGATCTCGCTGAGGCGGAGGAGATTGGAGCCAAATGGATGGAAGTGACAGAAAGCAAGAAAGCTACTGTCAAGGGGAACGATTACCTCAGGGGGATTACCCCAGGGGGCACACTGACCATGAACCCTACAACCGAGGACAGCCAAAGACCCCACATACCACCCAAGTAAAGCCACAGACACCCTACTCTTCCACCTCACCAGTCTCCAGTAACTCACCTCGGCCCAGTGACCGATGGAAGATGGAAGATGCTTTAAGTGTAATGAACTGGGACATATCAAGGCCAACTGTCCCAAGAACACCATGCGAGTGCAATTCATTACACCACCATCACACCAAAGATCCCCAGGCCCAGATGCCTCTCAAATACCCTTGGAGCAAAGGGAAAATTTGAGAGTGGGCGGAAAGAAGGTTACTGCGTGGAGAGACACGGGGGCACAAGTGTCAGCTATCCACCAATCCTTCGTTGACCCCAAATTCATCAACCCAAAGGCCAAAGTTATAATTTACCCCTTCATGTCACAAGCTGTAGACTTGCCTACAGCTCAACTGCCTGTCCAGTACAAAGGCTGCTCAGGAATGTGGACTTTTGCAGTCTATGACAATTATCCTATCTCCATGCTACTGGGGGAAGACTTGGCCAACCAGGTGAGGCGGGCCAAGAGAGTGGGAATGGTTACACGTAGCCAAACCAGGCAAGCTTCCAGACCCATTCCTGTTCCTGAACCGTCCACAGACGCCCCGTCTGGGTTACCAGAGACCCAGACAGAGGTAGTGGACCCGGATTCCATGCCAACCACTGAAACAGCCACAGCACCTCCAGTCCCAGGCCCGGAACTGGAACAGCAACCAGCACCAGCAATTGCAACCCCATCTTCAAACTCAACGCCAGTGGGCGCCAGCGAGCCACAACTGGCAGAAGCAACAGACAGCCATACCCAAAAGGCTCAGCCAGAGCCTGAAATACCCTCAGGTGCACCAGCGGAGAGCGGTTCACCAGCAACGGAAACAACCCCATCACCTACATTGCTTCCAGAGGGACCAAGCCCAAGTCCACAGTCTGAGGAAGAACTGGTGACCCCAGCCTCAAGGGAACAGTTCCAGACTGAGCAGGAAGCAGATGACAGCCTTCAGAAAGCTTGGGCGGCGGCACGGAGCACCCCACCGCCTCTCAGCTCTTCTAATCGATCCCGGTTTGTTATAGACCAAGGACTTTTATACAAGGAGATTCTTTCTGGTGGACACCGGAAAGAATGGCAGCCGCAAAAACAGTTGGTGGTTCCAACTAAGTACCGGGGGAAGCTCTTAAGCTTAGCCCATGATCATCCCAGTGGCCATGCTGGGGTGAACAGAACCAAGGACCGGTTGGGGAAGTCCTTCCACTGGGAGGGGATGGGCAAGAACGTTGCCAAGTATGTCCAGTCTTGTGAGGTGTGCCAAAGAGTGGGAAAGCTTCAAGACCAGGTCAAGGCCCCTCTCCAGCCACTCCCCATAATTGAGGTCCCATTTCAGCGAGTAGCTGTGGATATTCTGGGCCCTTTCCCAAAAAAGACGCCCAGAGGAAAGCAGTACGTACTGACTTTAGTGGACTTTGCTACCCGATGGCCAGAAGCAGTAGCTCTAGGCAACACCAGGGCTAACACTGTGTGCCTGGCCCTAACAGACATCTTTGCCAGGGTAGGTTGGCCCTCCGACATCCTTACAGATTCAGGGTCTAATTTCCTGGCAGGGACTATGCAAAAACTGTAAAAAACTCATGGGGTGAATCACTTGGTTGCCACCACATACCACCATCAAACCAATGGCCTGGTGGAAAGGTTCAATGGAACTTTGGGGGCCATGATACGAAAATTCATCAACGAATTCTCCAATAATTGGGACCTAGTGTTGCAGCAGTTGCTGTTTGCCTACAGGGCTGTACCACATCCCAGTTTAGGGTTTTCACCATTTAAACTTGTGTATGGTCACGAGGTTAAGGGACCATTACAGTTGGTGAAGCAGCAATGGGAGGGGTTTACGCCTTCTCCAGGAACTAACATTCTGGACTTTGTAAGCAACCTACAAAGCACCCTCCGACACTCTTTAGCCCTTGCTAGAGAGAACCTAAAGGATGCTCAAGAAGAGCAAAAGGCCTGGTATGACAGACATGCCAGAGAACGTTCCTTCAAGGTAGGAGACCAGGTTATGGTCTTGAAGGCGCAACAGGCCCATAAGATGGAAGCATCATGGGAAGGGCCATTCACGGTCCAAGAGCGCCTGGGAACTGTAAACTACCTCATAGCATTTCCCAATTCCTCACTAAAGCCTAAAGTGTACCATGTTAATTCTCTCAAGCCTTTCTATTCCAGAGACTTACAGGTTTGTCAATTTACAGTCCAGGGAGATGAGGCTGAGTGGCCTGACGGTGTCTACTACGACGGGAAAAAAGACGGTGGCGTGGAAGAGGTGAACCTCTCAACCCCCTGGAACGTCTGCAGTGGCGACAAATCAAGGAGCTGTGCACTAGCTTCGCCCCATTGTTCTCAGCCACCCCAGGACGGACTGAATGGGCATACTACTCCATTAATACAGGTAATGCTCACCCAATCAGAACCCCACACTACCGGGTGTCTCCTCATGCCCAAGCTGCTATAGAACGGGAGATCCAGAACATGCTACAGATGGGTATAATCCGCTTATCTACAAGTGCATGGGCATCTCTAGTAGTTCTGGTACCCAAATCAGATGGGGAAATACACTTTTGCGTGGACTACCGTAAGCTAAATGCGGTAACTCGTCCGGACAACTATCCAATGCCACGCACCGATGAACTATTGGAGAAGTTGGGACGTGCTCAGTTCATCTCTACAATAGACTTAACCAAGGGGTACTGGCAAGTACCGCTAGACGAACCTGCCAAGGAAAGGTCAGCATTCGTCACCCATGCAGGGGTGTATGAATTTTTGTCCTTCCTTTCAGGCTTCAAAATTCACCCACCACCTTGCAGAGGCTGGTAGATGGTCTACTAGCAGGACTGGGACAATATGCAGTTGCCTACCTCGATGATGTGGCCATTTTTTCAGACTCCTGGCCCGAACACCTACTACACCTGGAAAAGGTCTTTGAGTGCATCAGGCAGGCTGGACTAACTGTTAAGGCCAAAAAGTGTCAAATAGGCCAAAACAGAGTGACTTACCTGGGACACCAGGTGGGTCGAGGAACCATAAAACCCGTACAGGCCAAGGTGGATGCTATCCAAAAGTGGCCTGTCCCAAAGTCAAAGAAACAGGTACAATCCTTCTTAGGCTTGGCCGGGTATTACAGGTGATTTGTACCACACTACAGCCAAATCGCTGCCCCACTGACCGACCTGACCAAAAAGACCCAGCCAAATGCAGTTAAGTGGACTGATGAGTGTCAAAAGGCCTTTACCCAACTTAAGGCGACGCTCATGTCTGACCCTGTGCTCAGGGCCCCGGACTTTGACAAGCCATTCCTAGTACCACAGATGCATCTAAGCGTGGTATAGGAGCAGTTCTCATGCAGGAAGCAACGGATCACAACTTCCATCCTGTCGTGTTTCTCAGCAAGAAACTGTCTGAGAGGGAAAGTCACTGGTCAGTCAGTGAAAAGGAATGCTACGCCATTGTGTACGCCCTAGAAAAGCTACGCCCATATGTTTGGGTCGGCAGTTCCAGCTACAAACTGACCATGCTGCGCTAAAGTGGATTCATACTGCCAAGGGGAACAACAAAAAACTTCTTCATTGGAGTTTAGCTCTCCAAGATTTTGATTTTGAAATTCAGCACATCTCAGGAGCTTCTAACAAAGTAGCTGATGCTCTCTCCCTTGAGAGTTTCCCAGAATCCAGTAGTTAAAAAGTGTTCTTAAAATGTAAAAGTCTGTTAGTTATATACTTAGTGGTATATGTAAAGATGCATGTGTTGTATTAATCTGTTTATTTTAAAGTTCTAGGAGGAAATCGCCGCCAGTGAGCTTCCCCACTGTCTGCAATTTGGGGGGCGTGTCATAAACAGATAGCTAAGGGTTAATGTCTCTTTCACTTATAAAAGGGTTAACAAACAGTGACCTAAAACACCTGACCAGAGGACCAATCAGAAAACAAGATGTTTCAAATGTCAAGAGAGGGAAATTTTGGGTGTGTGTTCTTTGTCCTTTGTCTTGGTTCGGTGACCCTCTCAGCTCTGAGAGTGATCTCTCTCTATCTCCAAGCTTTCTAATCTTCTGTTTCCAAGTTGTAAGTACAAGGATAGTAAGACAATAGGTTTATATTGTTTTTTTGTATTTACATGTGTGTAGTTGCTGGAATGTTTTAAATTGTATTGCTTTTGAATAAGGCTGTTTATTCATTTTTTTCCTTTAAGCAATTGACCCTGTATATTGTCACCGTGATACAGAGACCAGGTTTAATGTCTTTTTCTTTCTTTTTTATATAAAGCTTTCCTTTTAAGACCCGTTGGAGTTTTTCTTTAGTGGGGACTCCAGGGAATTGAGTCTGCAGCTCACTAGGGAATTGATGGGAGGAAGAAGTCAGGGGGAGAATCTCTTTGTGTTAGATTTACTAAGCCTGACTTGGCATACCCTCTGGGTGAGGGGGAGGAGAGGTTAGATCTATCGGTGCTTGTGTTTCTAGGACTTGAAGCAGGGAGGGTGGAATCCCTTTGTTTAGATTCATGGAGCTTGCTTCTGTGTATTTCTCCAGAAACCCAGGGAGGGAACACCTGGAGGGGAGGAGGGGGAAGGGAAATGGTTTATTACCCTTTGTTGTGAGACTCAAGGAATCTGATTCTTGGGGTCCCCCAGGGAAGGTTTTGGGGAGACCACAGTGAACTAGGCACTGTATAATTCCTGGCTTGTGGCAGCGATACCAGGTCCAAGCTGGTAACTAAGCTTGGAGGTTTTCATGCTAACACCCATATTTTGGATGCTAAGGTCCAGATCTGGGAAGAAATGTTATGACACGAGCCTGCCCCGTGCTCGCTACCCAGAGGAGCACTGGCCGAGTCTGCCCTGCGCTCGCTACCCTGAGGAGCACTGGCCAAGCCTGTCCCGTGCTCGCTACCCTGAGGAGCACTGGCCGAGTCTGCCTCGTGCTCGCTACCCTGAGGAACACTGGCCGAGTCTGCCCCATGCTCGCTACCCTGAGGAAAATTGGCCGAGCCTGCCCCATGCTCACTACGCTGAAGAGCACTGGCCGAGCCAGCCCCACGCTCATGACCCTGAGGAGCACTGGCTGAGCCTGCCCCGCGCTCGCTACCCCGAGGAGGTCTGTCCAAGTCTGCCCCGCGCTCACTACCCTGAGGAGCACTGGCTGTGCCTGCCTTGTGCTCGCTACCTGGAGGAGCACTGGCCGAGCCTGCGTCGTGCTCGCTACCCTGAGGAGCACTGGCCGAGTCTGCCCCGTGCTCGCTACCCTGAGGAGCACTGGCCGAGCCAGCCCCGTGCTCACTACCCTGAGGAGCACTGGCCGAGTCTGCCCCGTGCTCGCTACCCTGAGGAGCACTGGCCGAGCCTGCCCGTGCTCGCTACCCAGAGGAGCACTGGCCGTGCCTGCCCCGTGCTCGCTACCCAGAGGAGCACTGGCCGAGCCTGCCCCGTGCTCGCTACCCAGAGGAGCACTGGCCGTGCCTGCCCCGTGCTCGCTACCCAGAGGAGCACTGGCCGTGCCTGCCTCGTGCTCGTTACTCGGAGGAGCACTGGCCGAGTCTGTCCCGTGCTCACTACCCAGAGGAAGATTGGCCAAGCTGACCTCGTGCTCGCTACCCAGAGGAGCACTAGCCATGCCTGCCTCGTGCTCGCTACCCTGAGGAAGATTGGCCAAGCCGACCTCGTGCTCGCTACCCGGAGGTGGACTGGCCGGGCCTACCTCT
The DNA here is from genome assembly GCF_007399415.2 of Gopherus evgoodei. Lineage (NCBI taxonomy): Eukaryota > Metazoa > Chordata > Testudines > Testudinidae > Gopherus > Gopherus evgoodei. The sequence goes on from NW_022060085.1 coordinate 168,714, forward strand.
CACCCAGTGCCCCCAGGAGCTGCCTGAATGTCCCAGCGCCCGGTATCCCGAGGACCAGCCCCGCTTACCCAGCGCTCAGTATCCGGAGGAGCCCATGGTGTGGGACACCGCGGAAGACGCGGGTGATACACAGGTACCAACAGGGGGGGAGATTGGAAGTGGCCTGTGGGTAGCCGACCCTAGTCTGGCTCCAGGAGATCCCGAACCAATGTCAGTGTGTTGCAGTCAGGATCCCCACTGACACAGCAGCAGACTGCCTGCCATTGCTAGGGCCCCGGACTGGGACGCAGTGGAGTGGGAGGGTCTGCGTCCCCCCTGCCACCCCACTCCAGGAGTGGCAGACTCCCCCTCTTGCTGGGCTGAGAAGGGCCTGAGCCCTGAACTGCTTGTTGCCCCGCCCTGCCCAAGGGCCTGGGCTTCTATCCTGTTTGTTTGCTCAGCCCCGGCCTGAGGGCCTGAGCTCCTGACTGTTTCCTGCTTCACCAGGCTAAGGCGGCAGCTCACCCAACTAATGTAGTGAGGCGGCCTAGCTCACAGCCGCTCCCAAGAGGGCCGAGTCCCCACACCTGGCCCTTACAGTTACCAAGGAGAATTACTGATCTCTGATCCCTTAACAACAGCCCCGTGTACCTGCAGGGTGTTTGTGTCTCCCCTCTGGCACCTTTCTCCAGATCTGTCTTGTCTACAATCTACCTGGACATTTACAGCGTATCAGACTCTATGGAGACCTAGGCATTATCTCTAATTTTTTTTCCTAATAAAGTATAAATTTTAAATATATGCACAGAGCAGCCAACTCCTCTCTGACTCAGCACTGAACCCCAGAGTCCTCAGCTCCCTTTGGGAAGGTCCCTTAATTACTGTTTACTCCTAAAGCTGCATAAAGAGCACAGAAGCCCAGACAGGCTGATCTGCAAACTGTTTATGTTCAGATGCTGCTTCTCCCCAGAGGCTGAGAGAACCCCACTGGGATTGCCCAGAGCTCTGTTATAAATAGTGCAGACCTGTGTATCAGCTCTCAGCGTGGGATGCTGCTGCGGTGCCGAGCTGAGAGAGGTGTGGGACACGACTATCTGGGGGGGATTCCCAGGGAAGACGCTTCCATCTCAGGATTCACAGGTACCCATCTCTTGATGAGGAGCTCACCTGCTCAACAAACCCAGTGCAATGTGGGTGTGATGGGATAGAGAATAGGTCTGGGGTCCTTTCTGCTTTGTGCATCCATTAAACAGCCCAGGGACTTTGCCACAGGGGATGAGTTTACTCCAGTATCATGGGCCAAAATGTCCCTCTTTTCTGTGCATCTCTGCTCACTCCAACACCAAAGTGGCTGCATTTCAGTGGCACAGTGGATCCATCAGGTGGAAAGGTGTTAGTAGATGGGCAATACAAGGCCAAATTTTGATGCCCTGGCCCATAGTTTGCTAAAGCCACACTGAGGCAAAACTCCCCTTGGAGTAAGAAGTGAGTAAAGAGCAGAGAATCCAGCTGTGTGTTAATGCAGAGACACTGTCACCTCCTCTTGCATTTCTGGGCTCTCGCTGTGAACTGGGGGGCGAGGGTGTTACCTGACTTTTACCTGGTGGAAATCACAGAGGTGGAAGGGCTCATTTAAACAAAATGGGCAAGACATATTTTTTCTTAGCTTCATTGACAAAGTCAGCTGAACTGTTATGTTCAGTTCAGATGTTATGTTTGAAACTTTAAAAAAACAATTCAGGGGGATGCAGACACTCAGCATAGGAAATTTCACTCTGAATGCCTAAAGTTTGGAAAATTTATAACTTTTAATGAGGGGTCGGGGGCTGTTGTTACCTGACGTTTATCAGCTGGAGAACATGGGGGTGGGAGGCTCCTTGCTGGAACTATTCTAAGAATTTTTCAACATGGACAAGACAACTTCTCACCTAGCTTCAAAACTTTCAAAAAAACAATTCAGCCAGAAGCAGATACCCAGCATGGGAATTTTCAGTCCAAACGCTTCAAGTTTTGCCAATGTATAAAGAACTGAAAATGAAAATCAGGTCTCCTAACTGAAGGTGTCAGACAGCCTTTACTAAAGTGGCACCTATAATGGCCAATCCATTTATGAATCCCATTCAGCTAAGCTCTGTGCTCCAATAATGCCTGTGGCAAGGAGTTCCACAGGCCAAATATGGATTATGTAAACAATTTTCTTTTCTCAGTGTTTTATGTTCAGACTTTCAGTAGAATTGAATGTTCTCTTGTTTGCATGGGTGACTCCAGGCCCCAGCACGCCAAGTGCATGCCTGGGGTGGCAAGCAACGGGGGGCGCTCTGCTGGTCGCTGCAAGGGCAGCAGGCAGGTTGCCTTCGGTGGCATGCCTAAAGAGGGTCCGCTGGTCCCGCAGCTTCAGCGGACCTCCCGCAGGCATGCCGCTGAATCCGTGGGACCGGGAACCTCCCACAGGCAAGCCATCGAAGGCAGCCTGCCTGCCGTGCTTGGGGCAGCAAAATACTTAGAGTCACCCTTGCTTGTTTCTGTTTTGTGAGACAAAGTAAATATAAATATCTGTTCTAATTTCTTTATTGATGGGTGCATAGAGATAAAGTGAGAAGGGACCATTAGGCCATCCAGGCCATTACATTTCACCCAGGTACCCCTACATTGAGCCCCTTGATTTATGTGTCTCCAAGGCCTGGTCCACACCAGGATTTGACATTGGAGAATCATAAAGCCACAGGTTGAGATGGGACCAAAAGTTAGCTAGTCTGAGCCCCTGCCAAGATGTAGGATGTGTTTAGTCTAAACATCCCAGCAGATGGCTGTCCTGCCTCATTTGGAAAGCTTCCTGTGAAGGAGCTACCAGAACCTCCCAAGTTGTCTGTTCCATTGTCCTGTTATTACAGTTAGGAAGTTTTTTCCTGAGAGTTCATCTAAATCTGCTGTGCTGGAGTTTGACTCCACTGACTCTTGTCCTGCCCTCTGTGGCAAGAGAAAACAACATTCTTCCACTTTTTTTCTGGCCACTTTTGAAGTATTTGAAGTCCGTGATCATATCCCACTAATCTCTTCTTTCCAAACTGAACATAGTTGGTTCTTTCAGCTTTCACATACGGCTGTCACCAACCCTCGTAACATCTTTTTTACTTGCATCTGGATCCATTCCAATTTTCCTACATCTTTCCATACAAAATTCGACACAGTACTTCGACTGAGATCTAACTGATGCTGAATAGAGAGGTACTATCATATATCATGATCTCCATGCTATGCTGTCATAAACAGATAGTTAAGGGTTAATGTTCTTTTACCTGTAAAGGGGTAACACCAGTAACCTGAAACACCTGACCAAAGGACCAATCAGGAAACAAGACTTTTTCAAATCTGGGTGGAGGGAAGTTTGGGGTGTGAGTTCTTTGTCTTGGGTCTGACCCTCTCGGCTCTGAGAGTGATTTTTCTATCTTCTGGCTTTCTAATCTTCTGTTTCCAAGTTGTAAGTACAAGGATAGTAAGACAATAGGTTTATATATTTTTTTTTTATTTACATGTGTGTAGTTGCTGGAATGTGTTAAATTGTATTCTTTTTGGATAAGGCTGTTTATTCACTTTTTTTTCTTAAGCAATTGACCCTGTATATTTTCACTTTATACAGAGACTATTTTTAATGTATTTTTCTTTCTTTTTATAAAGCTTTCTTTTTAAGACCTGTTGGAGTTTTTCTTTAGTGGGGACTCCAGGGAATTGAGTCTGCAGCTCACCAGGGAATTGGTGGGAGGAAGAAGTCAGGGGGAAAATCTCTTTGTGTTAGATTTACTAAGCCTGACTTTGCATACCCTCTGGGTGAGGGGGGGAGAGAGATTAGCTCTCTTAGTACTTGTGTTTCCAGGACTGGAAGCAGGGAATCTCCTAGGGTCGTCCAGGAAGGGGAGGAAGTAACCAGGAAACAAGGGGAGGGGTTATTTCCCTTTGTTGTAGGACTCAAGGCATCTGAGTCTGGGGGTCCCCCAAGGAAGGTTTTGAGGAGACCACAGTGAGCTAGGCACTGTATAATTCCTGGCTGGTGGCAGCTTTACCAGGTCCAAGCTGGTAACTAAGCTTGGAGGTTTTCATGCTAACGCCCATATTTTGGACGCTAAGCTCAAGGTCTGGGAAAAAATGTTATGACATATGCCTCCAATAACACAATGTGACATTACATTTCCTTTTTGAGAGACAGCAAATAAGAAAACCCACACCCCTGTTAGGTTAATTCAACTTAACCCCAGTGCAGATGGCATGAGATCCATAAATGAATTCTTCAACTGACCTAGCTACTGCCTCTCAGGTAGGTGGATTACCCACGCTGATGGGAGAACTCCTGCCGTCAATGTAAATAGTGTCTACGCTGAAGCACTATGGCAGAGCCGCTGTGTTATTTTGAGTGTAGACAAGCCCTCAAGCAGATCTTCAAAAGAAGCACCCAGTCTGGATCTGCAGGCATGGGGATTTGGAGAATCCACCACTTCCCTTTGCAGTTTGTTCCAACGATTAATCACCTCAGTGCTAAACATCTGGCCCTTATTTCCAACTGGAATATGTCTGGTTTCAGCTTCCAGCCATTGAGTCTTCCTTGGCCTTTCTCCGCTAGATTACAGAGCCCTGTTGTCAGATGTGTGTTATCAGAGGCTACCGGTGTGGTGCTCCGCTCTCTCCTTGGTATCACTCTGCTGCGTGCGTGTGTTCCCTCTGTGTGCTGCCCCAGCTCTGCGCAGGTAGCTGACACAGCAGACCCGAAGAGAACCCTCAATAACCACAGAGTCTAGTATCAGAGGGGTAGCCGTGCATCTGACGAAGTGGGTATTCACCCACGAAAGCTCATGCTCCAAAACGTCTGTTAGTCTATAAGGTGCCACAGGATTCTTTGCTGCTTTCACAGAGTCTAGTAAGGTACGAAGGCACGTCGGACAGGTTTATTGCCATATGAACACAATGATAGTTCCCCTAGATTGTTACTCTTGTAAAAGGCATACTACTAATATGTGCCCACGGTCAATGGACTCGGCTCAGTCAGTGGCGGGACTTTCCACTGCCCCCTCGGCCGGACAAAGACATCGCCCCAGGGATAAATTTTTATACACAGGTACAAAAAAGTTACACATCACTCCTGACGTATTGAGGTGCAGCCCCTCTATGCAGCAAGGTACCACCCCTCTACGTAGTAAGGTGCCGCCTCTCACCTTGTACATGTTGGTTCGATCAAAACAACTGTATCCATCATATTACCCTTTTGCCCCTGTCATTGGGATGGGTCAGTCTGTTCCTTGTTATCTGTGTGGAATGTGCCAGTATGTGAATGTTCTGATCTCTAGTGTTCAGGACCTTTTAGGTACGTATCTTCTTGCAGCATCAGCCCTTTCCTTGCCAGCTTCTGTGAGCAGGGCCTGCCTCTGGCTCATAGCTTCACTTTGCTTTATGTTAGCAAAGTCTTGACCATTACTTTAGTTCAGGCCTCAGGCCTCATACTGGGCCTTTATCAGGGCCTTCACTTACTACAGCAACAATTATAAAAATGGTCATATTCAATCATGCAGCATCATGCCATGTTCTCATCCCACAATGGTGTGACAACTGCTAGCCACCTAGCAAAGGGCATTGCCCGAGATCTAGCAGAGCAAGCAGATGGGACACTACAGCCACTGGAGGACGGGAAGAGCAGATAAACACTTGTTTTCCTCCAGGTAGCCTGGTCCTTGTACAAAGCAAGGAGGAAAGGGGTCTTTAAAAGGGAAAGGTGGACGTCCGGGAACTTGGCTGTTTCCTCCAAGCATCCCCAGCTAGCCCCCTGGCTTTGAACAAACTTCACTTGTGTTTGGCTAAAGAATCTTCCAGAAAGGCATCCAGGGCTAGATCCACAGAGGCACTCAGGTAAATACTGAACTTAGGCACCGCTGCCTTTCTCAAACCCCGGCTTATCTCCTGCTTAAACCTGCCGGAGCCTCAGGTTCCACCAGGAGCCTACACATAGAAACCTGAGCTCTGATGTTGCTCCACTAACGAGGTGCTGCTTCACTAATGAGATAACGAGGTGCTCAGAGTCTTGCTCAGGCCTCAATTCCAACGCATCATCAAGGATCTACAACCCATCCTGGACAATGATCCCACACTTTCACAGGCCTTGGGTGGCAGGCCAGTCCTTGCCCACAGACAACCTGCCAACCTGAAACATATTCTCACCAGTAACTGCACACCGCACCATAATAACTCTAGCTCAGGAACCAATCCATACAACAAACCTCGATGCCAACTCTGCCCACATATCTACACCAGCGACACCATCACAGGACCTAACCAGATCAGCCATACCATCACTGGTTCATTCACCTGCACATCCACCAATGTAATATACGCCATCATATGCCAGCAATGCCCCTCTGCTATGTACATCGGCCAAACTGGACAGTCTCTACGGAAAAGGATAAATGGACACAAATCAGACATTAGGAATGGCAATATACAAAAACCTGTAGGAGAGCACTTCAACCTCCCTGGCCACACTATAGCAGACCTTAAGGTGGCCATCCTGCAGCAAAAAAACTTCAGGACCAGACTTCAAAGAGAAACTGCTGAGCTTCAGTTCATCTGCAAATTTGACACCATCAGCTCAGGATTGAACAAAGACTGTGAATGGCTTGCCAACTACAGAACCAGTTTCTCCTCTCTTGGTTTTCACACCTCAACTGCTAGAACAGGGCCTCATCCTCCCTGATTGAACTGACCTCGTTATCTCTAGCTTGCTTGCTAGCATATATATACCTGCCCCTGGATATTTCCACCACATGCATCTGAAGAAGTGGATATTCACCCACAAAAGCTCATGCTCCAAAACGTCTGTTAGTCTATAAGGTGCCACAGAATTCTTTGCTGCTTTTACAGATCCAGACTAACACGGTTACCCCTCTGATACAAAGATGCTACATGCATATACACAGAATAATCACACTTAGCAACTCGTAACTTTCCCACTGACACCTGACAGGACATAATTTGTACAGGTTTTGTTCCAATGAATAACAGTGGTAGCAACTGTTGTCAGAGGTGTTGTCAGATGCTACCGGTGTGGTGCTCTGCTCTCTCCCTGTTGGTATCACTCGGCTGCGTGCGTGTGTTCCCTCTGTGTGCTGCCCAGCTCTGCGCAGATAGCTGACACAGCAGACTCGAAGAGAACCCCCAAATGACCACAGAGTCTAGTAAGGTACGAAGGCACGTCGGCCAGGTTTATTGCGCTTGGACACAATTGCAGTTCCCTGTAGATTTCTGAGCCTAACTCAGGGCATACTAAGAGAAAGTGCCTCTTGGCAATGGACTCGGCTCAGTCAGTGGTGGGACTTTCCACTGCCCCCTCGGCCGGACAAAGACATCGCCCCAGGGATACATTTTTATACACAGGTACAAACAAGTTACACATCACTCCTGACGTATTGAGGTGCAGCCCCTCTATGCAGCAAGGTACCACCCCTCTACGTAGTAAAGTGCCGCTTCTCACCTTGTACATGTTGGTTCGATCAAAACAACTGTATCCATCATATTACCCTTTTGCCCCTGTCATTGGGATGGGTCAGTCTGTTCCTTGTTATCTGTGTGGAATGTGCCAGTATGTGAATGTTCTGATCTCTAGTGTTCAGTACCTTTTAGGTACGTATCTTCTTGCAGCATCAGCCCTTTCCTTGCCAGCTTCTGTGAGCAGGGCCTGCCTCTGGCTCACAGCTTCACTTTGCTTAATGTTAGCAAAGTCTTGACCATTACTTTAGTTCAGGCCTCAGGCCTCATACTGGGCCTTTATCAAGGCCTTCACTTACTACAAGCCCGTTGTTAATATTTAAGAGAAATAAACAAAGTTCTTTAGTCTCTGTCTCTGTCCGGCATTTTCTGCAGCTTCCAATTATTTTTGTGGCTCTTTTCTCCACCAGCTCAAATTTTTCATCATCCCTTTTGAAATGTGGACCCCAGAACTAGACACAGTCGGTTTCACCAATGCCAGATGCAGAGGTTATCATAAACCTAGTCCCAGATTTGGACCTTAGCGTCCAAAATATGGGGGTTAGCATGAAAACCTCCAAGCTTAGTTACCAGCTTGGACCTGGTAAAGCTGCCACCACCCAAAAAATTAGAGTGTTTTGGGTCACTCTGGTCCCCCCAAAAACCTTCCCTGGGGACCCCAAGACCCAAATCCCTTGAGTTTCACAACAAAGGGAAATAAACCTTTTCCCTTCCCCCCTCCAGGTGTTCCTGGACAGATACACAGAAGCAAACTCCGTGAATCTAAACAGAGGGAGTCCACCCTCTCTATTTCCAGTCCTGGAAACACAAGCACTTCCCTCTTTACCCATAGGGAATGCAAAGTCAAGCTAGTAAATCTAACACACACAGATTTCCCCCTGACTTCTTCCTCCCACCAATTCCCTGGTGAGCACAGACTCAATTCCCTGGAGTCCCCCACTAAAGAAAAACTCCAACAGGTCTTAAACAGAAAGCTTTATATAAAAAGAAAGAAAAAGTACATAAAAATGGTCTCTCTGTATCAAGGTGACAAATACAGGGTCATTTGCTTAAAAGAATATTGAATAAACAGCCTTATTCAAAAAGAATACAATTCAAAGCACTCCAGCAACTATATACATGTAAATACAAAAAGAAAAACAATAGAAACCTTACTGCCTTACTATGTTGTACTTACAACTTGGAAACAGAAGATTAGAAAGCAGGAAACAGAAATCACTTCTCATAGCTGAGAGAGTACAGGCCGAAGACCAAAGAACAAAGGACTCACCAACCAACTTCCCTCCACCCAGATCTGAAAAAGTCCTGTTTCCTGATTGGTCCTCTGGTCAGGTGTTTCAGATTACTTCTTTCCAGGTGAAAGAGACGTTAACCCTTAGCTATCTGTTTATGAGAGAGGTAAATTGCTTCCCTGCTTCAGCTCACCACTCCCCTATTTATGCATCCAAAGCAGGGCCGTCCTTAGGCATAGGCAGAATACGCAGCTGCATAGGTACCACATAATTTGGGGCACCAAATTTCATGGGGCTCGAGGCAGCCGCTTGCTGCGTATGCGGCGCTGACTCCAGCGGCCAGCCCCATCCCCCAGCCAGCCCCCCTGATCTGCCCCTGGCCTCCCCCCATTTGACCCCTTCCCCCCAAGCCCCTTCCATGGCTCCACCTTGCCCCATCTCTTTCCGCCCCTGTTCCCCCCCACCACTCCCCCATTCCACCCCTTCCTCCACACCCCCTCCCCCAGGCGACATGGTTCGCGGGATTAGCAGAGGTACTGGAGCCGGCAGAAGGGGTCAGGCCTGCCCCTGCACTCACCAGGGGTGGCCGCTGGAAACAGAGCAACTGGGCCCCAGCTTGCTTCACTCTGCCAGCTCGCAGCCGCGTTGCTCCTGCTTCCCACCACTGGTGAGTGTAGGGGTGGGCCTGACCCCTTCCTCCAAGAAATAGGGCTGGGAGCTGCGGAAGTGGAGTGGGCTGAGGTCGGGTCGCTCTGCTTCCCGCTGCCACTGGTGAGTGAGAGGGGGCAGGCCCATCTCCTGTTCCCAGTGCCAGGCCCCCCGCTAATCCCTGCAGCCCTGATCCAAAGATCACATCAGCACTTTTGACCACAGCATCGCACTGACAGCTCACAATGAGATGATTGCCCACAGTGTTGCCCTAAATTCATTTCAGGGTCCCTGCATTCCATAATACAGTGCCCTAGTCTGTGGATCAGGCCTGCATTCCCTGTATCGAGAGGATCACTTTTCATGTGACTGGATAAAAACATTTTGTTTTCACAGGCCCAGCTCACCAAATGCTCCAGATCAATTGGTGTGCCTGCCCTAGATGCTTCATTGTAACCACTCTGCCAATCTTTGGGTCATCCACAAATTTTGTCTGCAGTGATTTTCTATTTCCTTCCAGATCCTTGATGAAAATATTGAATAGCATCAGGCCTAGAACTGATCCCTGCAGAACCCCACTAGAAACACCTCCATTCCCTGCAATACCTCATTGACAATGGCTTTCTGAGATCTGTCAGTCACCCAATTTTTAGTCCATTTTACGTATGCTCCACTGATATTGAACAGTGTGGGGTTTTTTTTATCTGAATATTTTCCCCTACTAAATCAAATGTCTCAGAGAAAATTAAGTCTATTGCATCTGCGCAGTTCCCTTGATCAACCAAATGTGTACAATTATTAAAGGATGAAATTGGGTTTATATGGCAAGACCTGTTTTCCATAAACCTTGTTGCTTACTGGCATTAATTATATTCCTTAGAGGTTTTTTTCAACTAATCTCATATCAGCTTTTCCATTGTTTCTTAACTTTGTTGAGGTTGATCAGTCAGTTCGTAACTCTGGTGTTTGTAACTCTGAGGTTCTCCCTTAGATACTGTTTAACATCCTCCTTGACTTCTAATGGACTGGAAAGTATTTCAACATTTCATGTGACATTAGTACTTCATACTGCTTCTTTCTGAATGCAGAACAAAATGATTTATTTAACACACTACTTTTTTTGAAACATAATGAAGCTTCCTTTCTCCTTTCAGAATTGGCCTACATCTTTTCTATGATTTCTTTTCTATTAATATACTTAAGATACTCCTTATTTAGATCCTTAGCCCTGCCAAGCATGGATTTTTCCCTGATACTTTTAACATCCCTCATCAATTTTCATATAGATTCCAGTTTGTATTATTTGCTTTCTATTTTTCCTTTCTCCCATTTGTTTGATATTGTTTTTCAACTCTAATTGCTGCCTCCACTTTGCCACTGAACCAGCGTTTTCTCCAAAGTTGTCCACTTTCTTGACTGTGGACTTGTGGTTTTAAGCTATCTAAAAATCTCTTCTTCAAGAAGTCCCACATTTCATTCCCATTTTTCTGTCTAAATTTTTCCTCCCAATCAGTTAAGATGATAATTTTGCTCAGCTTTGGGGAATTAGCTCTTTGAAGAACGAAGTATCTATAGACATTACTGGTTGGGAACTGTTCTCTATCCATTTCAATGTCAATTGTTCCATTCTTAATTTTGCTCTCATATGTCATACACGCCCTTTGTCTCTTCTCTAAACTAAACAGTCCCAGAGTTTTCAGTCTGTCTGAATATGGCAACCTTCCCTATTCTCATAGCCTATCTCAGAAATCCCCTTTCTATCTGCTATATCCTTTATAGCATGGGTAGGCAACCTATGGCACGTGTGCCAAAGGCTGCACATGAGCTTATTTTCAGTGGCACTCACACTGCCCAGGTCCTAGCCACCGGTCTAGAGGGCTCTGCATTTTAATTTAATTTTAAATGAAGCTTCTTAAACATTTAAAAAATCTTATTTACTTTACATACAACAATAGTTTAGTTATATATTATAAACTTATAGAACGAGACCTTCGAAAAACATTAAAATGTATTACCAGCATGGGAAACCTTAAATTAGAGTGAATAAATGAAGACTCGGCACAGCACTTCTGAAAGGTTGCCGACCCTTGCTTTATAGAGACTGGGTGACCAAAGCTGAGCAAATGTCCATCCCTTTCATTCGATATCTGAACTTTGTCTTTCTTTTGGCCACAACTGCCAATGAGCAGGTGTTTCTCTGGAGCTGCTATCATCTTTTCACTGAGGTGTATTCTAGGTGGGATGTTTCACCCATCAAAGATTTTTCCACGCTTAGATTTTGAGTCACCAGGTGAATGGAGAACTGCCTACAGCATGGACTCTCTAGCCCGGCATTCATTGGATCAAGGAGCAATGAGGGATAACCAGTATCCACACTCGTGTTTCCTGCTGGTGCTTTACCACACTACGGCATGTAGGAATAATAGATACATGGCATCAAATATGGAATTGGCATTAGTAGGGTCAGTTGTTTATAATTAATTTCCCTAATGTGACAAAGTTCATCCTCTACCTTGGTGGATCCTGCGCATATTGGCAGATTTGCTCACTTTAGTGATCTTCCCCACAGTCTGGGTCAGCTCCTTCTGTGTGTGAACAGGAGTTGGGAGGTTTGGGGGGAACCCGGGCCCACCCTCTACTCTGGGTTCCAGCCCAGGGCCCTGTGGATTGCAAGTGTCTATAGTGCCTCCTGTAACAGCTGCATGACAGCTACGACTCCCTGGCCTACTTCCCCATGGCCTCCTCCAAACACCTTCTTTATCCTCACCACAGGACCTCCCTCCTGGTGTCTGATAATGCTTGTACTTCTTAATTCTCCAGCAGCACACCCTCTCACTCTCAGTTCCTTGTGCCTCTTGCTCCCAGCTCCTCACACGCACTTCCTCTCCTCTGGCTCCTCCCTGCCTGACTGGGGTGAGCTCCTTTTTAAATCCAGGTGACCTGATTAGCCTGCCTTGATTGGCTGCAGGTGTTCTAATCAGCCTGTCTGCCTTAATTGGTTCTAGCAGGTTCCTGATTACTCTAGTGCAGCCCCTGCTCTGGTCACTCAGGGAACAGAAAACTACTCATCCAGTGACCAGTATATTTGCCCTCTACCAGACTCCTGTACCCCACTGGCCTGGGTCTGTCACATTGAATAATGAAAATGTCAATTCTTAATGTGTGAAGAGCGACCAATCTGCTTCACCCATGAGAACAGCCCCCAGTAGTGCATGTAGTGTCCCATATTAACACTGTCTCTCCATTCAAGCATTTGGACTGTAACCATCACCCTAGACCCTGGGCACATACAAAAAGTTTGCATATGACATCCTCCTCCATTCTCACAACCTGTCTCACAAATCCCCTTTCTGTCTGCTATATCCTTCATAGAGACTGGATGACCAAAACTGAGAATATATCCAGAGCAGGGTTCTCCATCGCATTCCTTCAAGCATCCGAACACTCTCATCGGCCACTGCTGTGAATGAGCAGGTGTTTCTGTGGAGCTACTATCAATGATGCCAGGTCCTTTCCCTGAGGTATGTTCTAGTTGGGTTGTTTGCCCTGGCATGTCTTGGAAAAGGTTTGGTTTTTTTCCACTCTCAGATCTCCCTAAGCTTGTGCATGCAGTTTCTCATGTTAACTTCGTCTCTCCATTCAGGCATTTGTTTTCTGAGGAACACCCTAGACTCTGGGCACATACAGGAAGTCAAGGGAACGTATGGTACATACAGGAGACACCATTTTGCTCAGAGTTGGACACCTTCTCCCCTACTCCATGTCTGATTCCAACACAACTGACTTCACCAACCCCTCCACCTTCATCTTGCTGGGCATTCCTGGCCTGGAGGCAGCTCATGTCTGGATCTCCATCCCCTTCTGCACCATGTACACCATAGCCATCTTGGGGAACTTCACCATCCTTTTCATCGTGAAGATGGAACTGAGCCTCCATGGGCCCATGTACTATTTCCTCTGCATGCTGGCCATCAGCGACCTTGTCATGGCCATGTCCATCGTGCCCAAAATGCTGAGCATCTTCTGCTTCAATTCCAGGGAAATTGATTTCGATGCCTGCCTCACCCAGATGTACTTCATTCACTGTGCCTCAGCGATGGATTCTGGGATCTTTGTGGCCATGGCTTTGGATCGCTATGTGGCCATCTGTGATCCCCTGAGACATTCCATCATCCTGACAAACCCCATGGTGGCCAAGATCGGCCTGGCTGTGCTGCTTCGCAGTGGCTTGCTAGCATTGCCTTTGCCTTTCCTGGTAAGGCAATGGCCATATTGCAGAACCAACATCATCCGTCAGCCATACTGCGCACACATGGCCGTGGTGAAGCTGGCCTGCGCCGACACCCATGTCAGTAGTTACTATGGCCTCTTTGTGCTATTCTGTGTGATGGGTCTGGATGTGATTTTTATCACTGTGTCCTATATCCAGATCCTCAGGGCCATCTTCAGCCTCCCCACAAAGGATGCCCGGCTCAAGACTTTTGGCACCTGCGGCTCCCACCTCTGTGCCATTTTAGCATTTTACATCCCAGGACTCTTCTCCTCCCTCATATACCGGTTTGGGCAGAATATAGCCCTGCATTTCCACATTCTCATTGGCACCATATGCCTCTTGCTGCCATCCATGCTGAACCCTATCATCTACGGGGTGAGGACCAAACAGATCCGGGACAGAGTGCTCCGGCTCTTTACTCATAAAGAGACCTAAAGTTTTCTCCTGGTGCTCTGGCTCTCAGACCAAGCTCCATGCAGAGCTGGCTAGTGACATGGTGCTGGGCACTGTTCCCTGAATCACGGACTGGACAGTCACAGGGACATTAAACCCTTCCCTAACCTTACTGCACTGTGTCATCCTGATAAACTGGAGAATCAGTCTGTATACAACTCCTTAACTCATTGGGTTGCCACCTTTCTAACTGCTGGTAACTGGACCCCGTGACTCCTCCCTACCCCCCCATTCCTTTAAGACACTGACCTCTGCCCCATGTATTTCCCCTAGGCCCCTTCCCATGCCCCACCTAGTCCATTGAGACTCAGCCCCATTTCTTCCACCATTGCCCTGCCCTTGTCCCTGGCTTGTCTACTCCCCTTCCCCCATCACTCACTAGTTCTTCTCCACCTCCATCTCTGCCACAAGTGGGATCCCTCTTGTCTGGAACTGGTTGGGGGCAGCTGAAACCTGACTAGCGGCTTGCCTGTTGGTATGATGTGGCCCTGGCTGAGCAGAGGCAGGCGTGGGTTAATGACCCAATGTCTGCACCCTGCTCTGCAGGAACTAGACACAGCCAGAAGTCCTTCTTGGCTGGACTGTCTAGTTCAAAACCAGGCACCCGACTGTGACAGATTTTCATTACCAATTCACCCAGGATGACAGTTGATCAGGCTGTGGCCATGGGAACTTTTGGGGAGGAGATGACATAACACACCAAGTGTCTAAATTTTAAAGGTTTATTGATAAAATAATAAAATCACTGCAGAGAGTGCTGGGAACACTCCCACATCACTCAGGGGAAGAAAGAAAGTGTTAACGCCCCCAGGCCCTAACCCACTTTCATACTCACACACACGCGGCCCAGACTGGCCAAGTCTGGGTGAAACATCAGAAGAAGAAGGGGGAGGAAGGGTGGACGAGGGTGCTGTTCTGGGCCCAGGCCGTCTCAGAATCTGTTGTGCTCTCCAAATTGCACCAGCTCGCACGAGAGTTTTAAGTCTTGGGCTTCTTTGGGGGTATTTTCATCCAGAGCCATCTGTTCCTGGTGATCTTTGCACCAGTCCAAACGAGCTTTCTATGTGTCACAGGGGTAGCCGTGTTAGTCTGGATCCGTAAAAAGCAACAAAGAGTCCTGTGGCATCTTATAGACTAATGGATGTATTGGAGCATAAGCTTTTGTGGATGAATACCCATTTCATTGGATGCATGCAGCTACCCCTCTGATACTTGACAGGCTTGCTGTGGTCTCTTTCCCTTTCTCAAAACATTCTAGCTTCAGGGATTCCTGACATGGCTCTCCCTCTTCTTGTCTCACCTATGTTTTCAGACTGGCAGGTCTGGGCTTTGTTTTCCTCTCCATTGGCTTTGCTGTTCAGCAGGTGCAGATCAATGTAGTCAGTTTCCCACAGCAGCTTGGGCTATTTTCAAGCCCTCATCTTTCTCAGCTATCATCCAACTTTTGGCTGTGAGCAGTGTCCTTGGGCGGAGACCAGCATGTTATCTTCAAACTGAGCCTGCCAGCTGCAGGGCTAAGTTCACCTATTGTCTTCTCTCTTTTTCCTCCACTTTTGGCCTCTTGTACCCACAAAGGAAACTTCCACTGTCCATTCACACCTTTGACCCTCCCAAAAATGCTTTGTGATGCTTGCAACATTGTTAGCCACATACAATGCTGATCTGCCTTCCCCAGAGGACTCCCTATGGTGAGGGGGCCATTGGGATGTGACACAACAATCCTGCATTGCACCCAGATACAGAAGCCAAAAAACAGAGTGTCCAGATAAAACCTAGATGGATGGAAACCCCATTAACTCACCCTTTGTTATAGAAACCTCCTGTATACCCTATGTCTTTGGGCTTTTCCTGTATTCTTCTCTCACACACCTTGTATGAAGGAGAAGAAGGCTGAAGCATAGGTTGGTCATTGACTCTCAGCCCTAGTGAGAACTCATCCAGTAGAAAGGAGTAACTGAATTATATATAAAAGCAGTCTTCTCCAGCTTCTCTGCAGAGGGGTGGCCATGGGAGGAATGGAACCTCCCCAGAAGAGGAAACAGAGAAAGGAAGTGTTGTTCCATGCCTTCAAAAACACAGAGACTGGATGAGTCAGAAGAAGCTGGGGCACGAGAGAGGCACCAGGGCATCAAAGGGGACTCTTTGGTTGCAGGGCTCTGGCTGCAGCAGAGACAGGTTTCAGCGGGAGAAGAAGCCAGGAGTTCCAGGAGGTGGCCCCTGAAAACCCTAGAGGGCTTTAACCAATCCCAGTGATGCTCCAGGATGATGTGGACAAAGTAATGCATATTGGAAAACGTCATCCCAGCTATACATATAAAATGATGGGGTCTAAATTGTAGCCAAAAATTTTAGTTCATTTTTCATTTATTTTGTGATGTTATGATTAATCAATATGTTATACTTTATTTTCACTGTATGTTAATTAGGGTTAAGTTGTGGAATTGTAGAAGTGTGAGACTGATCAGTATTTAGAGGAACCAAGTACTAGACATGAGTAAGACAAGTTGAAATGCAAGAACCTGTAGGCTGAGGCCTGCAAGATTTTAGTTTAGCTATTGTAGGCATTGGAGACAAGAAATGATGGTATAAGTGACTGAAAAATAACCCGATGCCCTAAAATTATGGGAAAAGAGGCAATAAGTGATAATATTGTTCAAAATTACCCAGAAGTTTAATATTAGATCATAAAAATACTGTAAAAGCAAACTTGTCTCAGACATATGTCTTAATCACAGGATACAAGTTGTGCATCAATGGTAATAAGAATAAAGGGAATTTACCACACCTGTAGAAAATTGGGTTCCATTAAGTTTTCAGGGGACAAAATGTAGATATAGACAGAATCATATTATAAAAAGGGAATGTCCAGAGTGGCAAAAATCAACTCTCTATGGAAGATTCCAACAGGATCCATCCGTCTACTGATGATCAAGCTATGAGAGACCTATCAGACCATAACACTATTGTTAAGGATGGGAATATAAGTATATTTGAAACTGGTGCAGAGGTGTGCATAGAATTTCTATATACTTGGGTAATTGTAATTTTAATAAAACCTATAAAGTACACCAGACCTTGTACTGATGAATGTATGTGTGGTCACTACCTTTGGTCTTTATGTGTTCCTAGAGACTCTAAATTTGGAGCAAGCAGCAGAAGTGACTTTCACTCTGTTAAGATTGAAACTGTAATCACCAGGGCCGAAGCCACAGTGGTGTAATGCCACATTACAAAATTTATTTTAAATAAAACAAAAGGCAACAAAATCAATGTTCCATCTTATTTTTTCCTATTCATTTGCAGAATGAATTTTGCTCTTTGAATCAATATCAACGTAATGTGCAGATGTGCGCCACCAATAGAAACAAATCTCTCTCTCTCTAGATAGATAGATAGATAGATAGATAGATGGATAGATAGATACACTCAAAGAATTAAATTTAAGTGTAAGAGAGAAATAAAATTTTGAAATGCACAGACTAGTCAAAAACCTAAAATAACAGCACTTGGAAAGAATAAAATCACAGAGCATATATGTGCACTGCAGGAAGTATCAAGGAGTAAGAACCACAACAACACTTCAGTTTATTTACCTGCAAGCCTTCCTGTGTACTTGTGGGCCATCCCGTGGTTAATGAAGAATGAGGTCTCACAGGGGCACGTGACCATGTCACCTGACACTGAAATCCATCTTAAATCTTGTATTTTTTTCCTTTTTGAAGGAAGGGTGTGGGCCAAGCACAGACAGAAGATTTCAACCTTATGGGGCAAAGGGTGCAGCAGTCATGAGGAAACCCCTGCTTACCACCTGAGATGTCTGCTGGAACTAACAAGGAGTTTACCAGGGGAAAAGATTGGGCCCAGACTAGGAAAGAGTCTAGTCTGTGAAATAAGCTTATTGGAACATCTTTGAGGGTGAGATATTACCTGTAATCAGTTTCTTAATGTATTAGGCTTAGACTTGCATGTTTTGTTCCATTTTGAATTGTGACTTACTTAGTTCTGTTGTGACAGATTTTTGTTACCAATCTGCCTGGAATGGCAGTTGATCAGGCTGACACCACAGCATCTTTTTGGGAGGAGGAGATGACAAGGCACACACCCTCAGTTTCTAAATTTTAAAGCTTTATTAATAAAATAATAAAAAAGGATAGTGGTAAGTGCCAGAATTGCTTCTACATCACTCAAAGGAAGGAAGAAGCGTTAGTGCTCAAACCCTGATCCAATTTCATATTCATAGCCAAGCCTCCTCAGGCTGGCCAGGCCTGGGGGTGCCATCAGATGAGGAAGGGGGTGGGATGGATGGAAGTCTGTCCTGTGCACAGGTTGTCCGGGTTCCACTGCAAAGTTTCCAACCTGCTTCTGCTCTTGAGAGAGTTTTATGCCCTGGGGTTTCTTGGGGGGGTCCCCCTCAAAGATCTTTGTCTCTGTGCTTGGTATTCCAGTCCAGACCACCTTTTGTGGCTTCTTCGGCTTTCCCCAAAACAACCAGCTTCAGGACCATGAGACGGTCATGTTTTTCTCTTGCTGGCCTTCATCAGTCTCATTTCTTTTTACAGCATCTGCATTTTGTTCTGTGATTCTCCTTTCTCACAGCAGGGCAGTGCTGAAATCCCCCCGCCTCTTTCTTTCTTGGCAGGTAGCAGCACATCTGCGGCCTTGAGCTTGCTGAAGCCAACGTCTTATGTCGGGTCTAGCAGGAGTGCAGAGTTAACCCATTTTCTGCTTTTTCTCTCTCTCTCTCTCTGCTGTTTTTTTCTTCCCCCTACTCCTTGGCCTCCTGAAACCTGCCAAGGAATCTTCCATTCCACACCCACACCCTTAACCCCTTCCATAATGCTTTGTGATGCTTGCAACAGTGTTAACAACATACAGTACTGATCTGCTTCCCCAGGGAACTCGAGGGAGGGGGCCATTGGGGTGTAACACTGTCTGTTATTACTTGAAACCACTTAAATTCTACTTTATATACTTAATAAAATAACTTTTGTTTTTTAATAAACCCAGAGTAACTGATTAATACCTGGGGGTGGGGGAGGGGGGCAAACAGCTGTGCATATCACTTTATTAGTGATATAGAGGGTGGGCATTTTATGAATTTAACATGTATACGGTGGTATCCCATCACATCAAGTGACAGTCTTAAGGGGGTCTCTGTGACCGAACCTGTCACAAGGGGGTAGGGCTGTCCTAAGAGAGAAAGCCTTAAAAGCCTTAATTTAAGTGAGAAGGGGGAGCTAGTGAACAGGGGACTGCAAATAGGGGAGTTTGAGAGGGAGTTTGTAAGAGGATGTCCTATGATAGTCACTATGGTTAGGAAGGTCCACATCGCCTGTGGCAACACTGCTCGTGTCTCCTCCGCCTGCATCAGTATCCAGACAGACAACCTGACCATGGACGCTTCTACCCAGATTCTGGTGTGGCCTTGCAGAGCCTGTGGCCTGTCACTCTCAGAAAACCAGGGGGGGCGGAGCATCCAGTGTAAAAGGTGCCTGCTGGTCGAATCTCTCAGGAAGCAGGTGGCAGAGCTACAGGATGAGGTGGCTAGGCTGAGGCAATATTGATATGGAGATGTCAAGGCAGGGGAAGCTATCCACTACAGAGGGCTACTGACACACTACTGGGGGAAGGGGAGATGGCTCTGTCAGGGGGAGAACTCTGCCAGCTAGTTACTTCTGGCAGCAGGCAGTGCTGCACCCCTAAACACAACCCATCCACTGTGGTGATGGAGAACTGTTACGCTGCCCTGGCAATGAGAGATGAAGAATCACCCCTTAAGGTGCAGGAGGAGAAGCCATGTACCCCCAATGCTGAGAGGTCTTCAGCCACCACTCTCAGGAGGAAACGTAGGACAGTGGTAGTTGGAGACTCTTCTGAGGGGGACCGAGGCACCTCTCTGTCACCCTAACATGGGAGGTATGCTGATTGCCAGGGGCCCATATCAAAGACGTTATGGAAGGACTGTCGAGGATCATCTCGCCTTCTGACTACAACCCCATGCTACTCATCCATGTGGACACTAATGACACTGCGAGCTATGACCCTCAGCCGATCTAAAGTGACTCCCAAGGCTCTGAGAGTACAAGTGAAGGAGTTTGGAGCACAGGTGGTGTTTTCTCTGGTTAAAGGTAGGGGCCTGGGCAGAGACAGATGCATCCTGGGAGTGAATGTCTGGCTTCAAAGATGGTGTCACCAAGAGGCTTCGGCTTCCTTGACCACAGGATACTGTTCCAGGAAGAAGGACTGCTAAGCAGAGATGGGATCCACCTATTGAGCAAGGGGAACAGCATATTTGGATATAGACTGGCTAACCTAATGAGAAGGTCTTTAAATTAGGTTTCCAAGGGGGCAGGTGACCCAAGCCTACGGGTAAGTAAAAGACATGGATATCTGGGAGAAGGGTCAGAAATGGGGGGAACATGGGCTCTAATAGCAGGGGTCATGGAGAGACAAGACAGAAACTGGGGGGAGGAGATCAAATCAGTAACTGAAATGTCTGCATACTAATGAAAGAAGTATGAGGAATAAGCAGAAAGAACTCATAGTGCTAGTAAATGAACACAACTGTGACATAGTTGGCATCACAGAGACTTGGTGGGACAATATGCATGACTGGAATATTGGTGCAGAAGGGTACAGCTTGCTCAGGAAGGACAGGCAGGGAAAAAAGGAAGAGATGCTGCCTTATATATTAACATATATATATACTTGGTCTGTGGTTGAGATGGAAATAGGAGACAGATTTATGGAAAGTCTCTGAGTAAGGATAAAAGAGGTTAAAAAAGGGGTGCTGTCATTGTAGGGGTCTACTAGAGACCGCCAAACCAGGAAAAAGAGGTGGAGGAGGCTTTTTTTTAAACAACTAACAAAATCATCCAAAGCACAGGACTTGGTGGTGACTGGAGACTTCAATTACCCAGACACCTGTGGAGAAAATAACACAGCAGGGCACAGATTATCCAACAAGTTCTTGGAATATATTGGAGACAGTTTTTTATTCCAAAAAGTGGAGGAAGCAACTTGGGGAGAGGCTGTTCTAGATTTGATTTTGACAAATAAGGAGGAACTGGTTGAGAATTTGAAAGTGGAAGGCAGCTTGGGGAAAAGGAATCATGAAATAATAGAATACATGATTCTAAGGAATGGTAGGAGGGAAAACAGCAAAATAAAGAGAATGGATTTCAAAGAGGCAGACATTAGCAAACTCAGAGAGTTGATAGGTAAGATCCCATGGGAAGCAAGTCTAAGAATAAAAACAATTGAAGACAGTTGGTATTTTTCAAAAAGACATTATTAAGGGCACAAGAGCAAACTATCCCACTGCATAGGAAAGATAGGAAGTATGGCAAAAGACCACCCTGGCTGAACCAGGACATGCTGAATGATCTAAATAAACCCAAAAAACATGTCCTACAAAAAGTGGAAACTGGGTAAAATGACAAAGGATGTATATAACACAATTCTGTAGGGGAAAAATTAGAAAGGCCAAGGCACAAAAGAAGATCAAACTAGCCAGAGACATAAAAGGCAACAAGAAAACATTCTACAAATTACATTTCTTTTATACTTCTGTAACTAGCTAAGTTATAAGAATACAGCTAAATTCTGAAAGTATAGACATTTGCAGACAGGCATGAACATCTATATCCTAACACTTCTAATGTAATACAGCAAATGAAAGAGGATTGGTGGACATGGAAAGCAGTCAAACTTCAAGACACAGACAACAGACTTGATCTTAACGCATTCTAGGATGAACTGAAGGCAGTCTGTGGGCCATGCATTTCTGGCAGGCGCTATGCCAGTGTGCTTTGCCGGGCTGAACATTTTCTCAATTTATTAAACCAGACATCAACTTTTGACAGCAGCATTCTTGAAGAGATTTCTCAGTGGGCTAATGATTCACAGCTCATTATACCAACAACTCATGATGTGGTACAAAAAGATGTAAAACAGATAAAATCTGGAAAGGCACCTAGCGGTGATGTGATTCCATGAGAGATTTACAAAACTCCTGTATCTAAAACTAGAAATATGAAATATAACTCTGAGGGTCTATTGTAATTATGCAAATTGTGGGCCATTAATGGTGGATTGGAATCTTGATGACTCTCATTAACTAGGACAATTTACTTCAGATGGCTCTGTTTTACCTGTAAGTCTTCCTGTATATGTGTGTGCTGGCAGATGGACAATGACGTCTTACAGTGACATGTGAACATGTCACCTGAATTGGAATCCATCTTTAATTTAGTGCTTTTCCACTGAGAAGGAGAGGTGGGAACCCAGAGGGACAAAGGATTCCCCCCTTATGAAAAGTGGGTGGAACAGAGAAAAGGGAGCAGCCATCATGAGAAATCTCCTAACTGCCACTTGAGTTGGAACAAGAGCTGTAGCAGGGGAAAGGACTGTGCCCAGACTAGGAGGTCATCCAGGCTGGGAAAGAAACTTATTGAAACATCTCTCAGCATGAGATTTTTATCTGTACTCAGTTGTATTACTGTATTAGGCTTAGATTTGTGTATTTTATTTTATTTCACTTGGTAATTCACTTTGTTCTGTTACTACTTGGAACCACTTAAATCCTACTTTCTGTATTAATTAATCCAGAGTATGTATTAATACGTGGTGGGGGGCAAACAGCTGTGCATATTTCTCTATCAGTGTTATAGAAGGCGAACATTTATGTGTTTACCTTTTATAAGCTTTATATAGGGTAAAACGGATTTATTTGAGGTTTGGATCCCATTGGGAGTTGGGCATCTGAGTGTTAAAGACAGGAACAATTCTGTAAGCTGCTTAGTTAAGCGTGCAGCTTTTGGGCACTTGGTTAAGACCCTGGGTCTGTGTTGGAGCAGATGGGCGTGTCTGGCTCAGCAGAACAGGGTACTGGAGACCCAAGCTGGCAGGCAAAGCAGGAGCAGAAGTAGCCTTAGCACATAAGTTGGCAGTTCACAAGGGGAGTTCTGTGATCCAGCCCATCACACCCTCCTTTAATTCTTTATCTTTATCAGCTGCTCCATCGTTTTGCCAGGCATATATCAGATTGACAGGCCCATAATTATCTGTGCTATCCTGTTTACCCTTTTAAAAAATTAGTACAACATTCACTGTCTCAGTCTTCTTGCACTTCTCCATTTCTCCAACTAATTGAAAATTAACATTAACTGCCTTCTGAGCTCTTCAGCCAGCCCTTTCAAAACTCTTAGATGCAAGTTATCAGAATCTGTGGATTTAAAAATGTGTAACTTTAGTAGCTTCTTTTTAACATCCTCCTGAGATGCTAGACGGGGCTGGCTCCAGGCACCAGCACAGCAAGCAGGTGCTTGGGATGGCCAAAGGGAAGGGGCGGCACATCCAGGTCTTCAGCGGCAATTCGATGGTGGATCCCTCGGTCCCTCAGTTCCTCTCAGAGGGAAGGACCTGCCATGGAAGTGCCATTGAAGAAGAAAGCGAGGCTCCGATTGAGGTGGCAAAAACCCTAGAGCCAGCCCTGATGCTAGTGGAATGTAAAAAGTGTTATCATCACCTTACAAGTGATAAGATGATAAGTGATAAGATGATAAGATGATAAGTCTATATCATCTATTCTTTCCCCAAATATAGAACAGAAATATTTAGCAAATACTTTTGCATTTTCTACATTATTATTGATAATTTTACCATTTTCATCTAGTAAAGACCAATACCATTGTCTGGATTTTTTTTGTTCCTAATATATTTTAAATATTCCTTCTTATTGTCCTTAACTCTCTTGGTCATGGATTTCTCCTTGTGTCCCTTGGCTTCCCTAATCAGTTTTATAGATTCCATAAGTTCCCCTTCCTTCCATTTAATTTCTAAACCTACCTTCACTTCCCCTCTAAACGGGGTCAGATATTTTAGCCAGCACAAACTTCTTTCTTGATTGAACATTTTGTGACATTCTGGGCATCTAATGAGGGATTTTTAAAAGAGTCTCAATTATAATTCACATTTTTCTGATTCAATTCTTCCTCCCCGCTCCTTTGGCTCAGAGTTGTTTTCAGCCTTGTGAAACTGGCCCAGTTAAAGCCCCAAGTGTATCCATTGCTGGTCTGGAATTCCCCCAGGTTAGATGTGCACTTTCTGAGCAAGGAAACTCTCCTCTATAAGATATAGGCCTGGTCTACTCTAAAAATTTATCTCGAATTTAGCAGCGTTAAATCAAATTAATCCTGCACCCGTCTACACAACGAAGCCCTTTATTTCAATATAAAAGGCTCTTAACATCGATATCTATACTCCACACTGACGAAGGGAATAACGTTGAAATTGGTATTGCCATTTCCAATTAGGGTTAGTGTGGCCGCAATTTGACAGTATTGGCCTCCGGGAGCTATCCCACAATGCACCATTTTGACTGCTCTGGACAGCAATCTGAATTCAGATGCACTGGTCAGGTAGACAGAAAAAGCCCCGTGAACTTTTGAATTTCATTTCCTGTTTGCCCAGCATGGAGCGATGATCAGCACAGGTGACCATGCAGTCCCAGAGTCAAAAAAGAGCTCCAGCATGGACCGTACGGGAGATACTGAATCTGATCTCTGTATGGGGAGATGAATCTGTTCTATCAGATGAAATGCCAAAACATTTGAAAAATTCTCCAAGGCTATGATGGACAGAGACCACAACAAGGAGTGCTGCATGAAACTTAAGGAGCTGAGACAAGTGTACCAGGGAGCCAAAGAATCAAATGGACGCTCACGGAGGGTGGGGCGACTGATTACTTTAGCTACCCCACAGTTCCTGCACTCTCCAAAAGCAATTTGAATTCTTGGTTGAGATCCCAAAGCCTGAAGGGTCAAAAATATTGTCGCGGGTGGTTCAGGGTATATGTCGTCAGCCCCCTCCTCCCCCCACCTCATGAAAGCAAAGGGAAAAAAATCTTTTCTCACCTTTTTTCAATGTCACCGTATGTCTACTGGATGCTACTGGCAGACGCAGTGCTGCAGTGCTACATAGCAGCATCCCCTTCCCTTGCCTTGCGGATGGCAGATGGTACAGTAGGACTGGTATCTGTCATCGTCGTCCCGTGAGTGCTCTTGGCTGGCCTCGGTGAGCTCGGCTGGGGGCACCTGGGCAAAAATGGAAATGACTCCAGGTCATTCTCTTCTTTAAGCTTTGTCTAATGGAGATTCACTCCTGCCTGGAATATCATGGCAGCTGGAGGATGTCCAACCCTCCCCCCTTTGATCTCTGCTTGCAGAGGCAATAAAGTCAATGTTGTTTCAAATTCATGCATTCTTTATTACTTCATCACATAAATGGGGGATGAGCTAGAGCTGCTGTGGGAATTGAGAGGCGTCCAGTGCCTCTCCCCTGCCCCCAAGCTGCTGTGGCAAGAGAGGGCTGCAGGGAGTCCTCTCTCGCTGCCGCAGCCTCTGGCAGCCCCCGGCAGCCTGAACCCCAAGGCTCTCATCCACAGCCCTACTGCAGAGTCTTCACCCCCAGCCAGAGCCGTACCCCCTGTAACAAGGGGTGTTCTTGGGGGACATGCTGAGAGTATCAGTGCAGGACAAATTGCTTAGAGCAGGGCAGTCACAGCCAAAGAGAGAGGATTTTGGTTTCACCCCACTGGCTAATGAAAAGTCATACAAGCAATTCCCTTGGATGCACCAGTACCTTTGTATCACCACCAATAGCACTCTTTATATGAACAAATGGTAACGAAAATCAGTGTCCCCAATTAAAGATTCTCCTGATCCCAAAGGATCAAGCCCCAGACCCAGCTCAATATATCACTCAGATTTCACCCACAAATCGTGCTGTTGCCAATCCTTTTAGAAACTAAAATCTAAAGGTTTATTCATAAAAAGAAAGAAATATAGATGAGAGTTAAAATTGATTAAATGGAATCAAATACATACAACAATTTCAAAGTTCTTAGTTCAGGCTTATGGCAGTGGTAGAATAAACTGCTGGTTCAAGACAAGTCTCTGGAGTACATCCACAGATTTGGATGCGTCGTTCAGTCCTTTATTCAGAGCTTCAGTTTGTAGCAAAGTTCCTCCAGAGGTTAGAAACAGTATTGAAGAACAAATGGAGGAGTTTCCAGGGCCTTTTATATCCTCTGCCATATGCAAGGACACTCCTTTGTTCTTACTGTGAAAAATCACAGCAGCAAGATGGAGTTTGGAGTCACATGGGCAAGTCACATGTCCATTCATGACTAAGTTATTTACAGGTAGAGCAGCCATTGTTCACATGATACCCTGAAAGTTCCCAGGAAGGCTCCTCAGATGTGGATTGAAGTATCCTAAGGTCCATTGTCAGTTAAATATTTCTTGATTTGGAACTTAAACTGAATAGTCCCTTCTCAATAAACTGGCCAAATGCTTCACTGGTGCTACTTAGAATCGAACACATTGAAATACAACACGTTACCCTTACAAGATTTGGTGCAACTTTATGACCTTGGTTGTAACAACGATCTATGCAGTCACAGTTCATTTAGGTAATGTCATACCCCCAATGCAAAATTCATGCAGGAAGGAATGACATAAACATTAGCGACTGCATATCAAGAGGTGTCCATCCTTGGTTCTGTCTTACTAGAGTTAGTATTGGGTTAGAATCTGTATCAATGTATAACAGAAATGGTTCATCAAAGTCATGTTATGTAACATGATTGAATCTCTTTAAAAACTCAAGGTAAAACTTGGTTAGAACAATAGTGGATTGGATCTGTTTTTCCAGTATGGTTTCTGCATGTTTCATGTGATCTTGCCTAGAGCCAAAGAACATAGCTACTTAATCCATACAAGCTCTGCCGATGTTTGGAACCCAATTAATATCAAGTCAATGTAGATGTTAATGTTGTCCATGGTATAGGAATCTTGGCATTTATCCCGTGCACTGCCACAGGCTGGGGACCGATGGACTAAACAGCAGTTCTGCAGAAAAGGACCTGGGGATTACAGTGGGTGAGAATTTGGATATGAGTCGGCAGTGTGCCCTAGTTACCAAGAAGACTAGTGGCATTTTGGGCTGAATTAGTGGGAGCATTGTGAGCAGATTGAGTGAAGTGATTATTCTCCTCTATGCAGCACTGGTGAGACCACATCTGGAGTACTGTGTCCAGGTGGGGGCCCTCCACTACAGAAAGGGTGTGGACAAATTGGAGAAAGTCCAGCAGAGGGCAACAAAAATGATAAGGGGGCTGGGGCAAAAGACTTACGAGGTGAGGCTGAGGGAACTGGGCTTATTAAGTCTGCAAAATAGAAGAGTGAGAGGGGATTTGATAGCAACCTTCAATTATCTGAATGGGGGATCCAAAGAGTATGGCGCTCAGCTGTTCTCAATGATGACAGATAAGAGAACAAGGCGCAGTGGTTTCAAATTGCAGTGGAGGAGGTCTAAGTTGGATATTAGGAAACACTGTTACCTTAGGAGGGTGGTGAAGCACTGGAATGGGTTACCTAGGGAGGTGGTGGATTTTCCATCCTTATCGGTTTTTAAGGTCCAGCTTGACAAATCTGTGGCTGGGATGTTTTAGTTGGGGTTGGTCCTGCTTTGAGCAGGGGATAGGACTGGATAACCTCCTGAGGTCCCTTCCAACTCTAATCTTCTATGATTCTTCTATGATTCTATGATTTGATGATCACCTCTTCAGTTCTTTCCCTCTGAAGCACCTGACATTGGCCATCGTTGGAAGAGGATACTGGGACCGATGGACCATTGGTTTTACCCACTATGGCCATTCTGATGTTCTTTTTTAGATTGCAGATTTATCGCCCCCTGCTGTAATCTGTTAGACCCCTCTCCTCTCCCAGAGCTGAGATAGAACCCAGGAGTCCTCTTGGGGTCTCTCTGTCTCCTCAGTTCTTAAAAAAAGTAAGAATATACATTCAAATTTTAAGACTCCCCAGTGTCCCTTAAGTGACTTGATGTAAGATGTAAGAAAATGTTAGTACCACAGCTAAGTTGGTCTAATATTTATTTATTGTTATTTCTTTTAGACAGGAATTAGATACAGTGCCCTTGTCAGCTAATTGCTAAGTTATCTGCCCAAAGCCGAGAGTTTTCAGGTGTCTAATTAAATAGAGACCCCTTCAAGACTGTCCCTTGATGCACTGGGGTACCAGTGATGACAACCCTTCTGCTAGAATGGGTGCCCCTCCACTCTTGTCTTGCTGAGCCAGATACTCCAGTTCAGCTTCAGCACAGACCCAGAGGTTGGATTATGGACCTCTGCAGTTCACAGAAACTGAGATTCACTCGGCCCAGAGCTTCTCAGTTAACAGGGACTTTCCCAGTGTTTAGCCTTTCTGAGAGCCTGAACCGCAAATAAATCTGTTTTACTCTGTATATAGTTTGTTCAGGGTAAATTCATACAATGTCCTCCGTCTGTATCACTGGTGGAGAGAGATGCACAGCCTCCTCCAGCTACCAATTACTTACTCTGGGCTTATTAATGAACAAAAAAGTGATTTTATTAAGTATAAAAAGTAGGATTTAAGTGGTTTCAAGTAATAACAGACAGAACAAAGTAAGTCACAAAGCAAAATAAAACAAAACACGCAAGTCTAAGCCTCACACATTAAGAAACTGCTTACAGGTAATATCTCACTCTCAAACATGTTCCAATAAGTTTATTTACAGACTAGGCTCTTTCCTAGTCTAGGCACTATCCTTTCCCCTGATAGAATCCTTGCTATTTCCAGCAGATGTCTCAGGTGGTAAGCAGGGGTTTTCTCATGACTGGTCTCCATTTTGTCCTGCACCACCCCCCTTTTATAGCTGTGGCACAAGGCGGGAATCTTTTGTCTGTGCTTGGCCCCACCCCTCCTTCTAAATGGAAAAGTACAAGATTGAAGATGCAGCAAAGAGTCCTGTGGCACCTTATAGACTAAAAGACGTTTTGGAGCATGAGCTTTCGTGGGTGAATACCCACTTCGTCTGTTAGTCTATAAGGTGCCACAGGACTCTTTGCTGCTTCTACAGATCCAGACTAACACGGCTACCCCTCTGATACTTAAGATTTAAGATGGATTTCAGTGTCAATCAACATGGTCACATGTCCCTGTGAGACTTCATTCTTCATTACCCACCGGCTGGCCCACACATACACAGGAAGGCTTGCAGGTAAATGAGCCATTTACAACTCACTGTTTCTGAACCATCCTGAATGGTCTCCACTTAATCTGACTAAATTAGTAGTATAAGTTTATACCCTATATTTCTAACTTCAGAAATAAGAATTACACATGAATACGAATAGGAAAATGAAATTTAGCAGATTATAAGTTTTCCAATGATATGTTACAAAAGACCTTTTGCATTAATCACATTCCAGCTATGTCATTTTCAGATTCATAAGCCTTCCTCTCAGCCTCAGCACAGAGCTCAAGATTTCTCATCTCCCTTGGGGAAGGTCCTATAATTGCTGTTTACACCTAAAGCTGGATAAAAAGCACAGAAGTGAAGACATGGAAAAAGAGACATTAGCTAGCGTGTGTCCAGTCTCCAGCCTATTTCCATCCAGATGCTGTTTCTCCCCTTGAGGCTGAGCAAACTCCACTGAGATTGCACAGAGCTGTAATATAAACAGTGCACAGCTCTGTGTTGGCTCTCGGCGCGGGATGCTGCGACAGATTCTGGGGTGAGAGAAGTATGGGACGGGATTCCCAGGGAAGATACTTCCAACTCAAGATTCACAGGTACCCATCTCTTGCTGAAGAGCTCACCTGGTCGACAAACCCAGTGCAACATGGGCGAGATGGGATAGGGAGTAAGACTGTACTCCTTTCTGCTCTGCACAACCATTACATTTTCTTTTACCAGTGTTATCTGTTCAGACTTTCAGTGTAATTGAATGTTCCCTTGTTTGTGAGTGGTGAGTGTTAGAGGGCTTATTCCTTCACCTGCTTACTTCCTTGGTCCTTCTCGCCTGAACAGAGAGCAACAATACCCGAAGTCCGAAGGTGCAAACAATTTGATGTTTATTGGGGTGAACTTCCAGTAAGCAATGATTCAACTTTCCTTCCTCAGTGTCCCCCTTCCCAG
The DNA here is from genome assembly GCF_007399415.2 of Gopherus evgoodei. NCBI lineage: Eukaryota > Metazoa > Chordata > Testudines > Testudinidae > Gopherus > Gopherus evgoodei. Next base: position 198,846 of record NW_022060085.1, read on the forward strand.
CTCTGACACCACAGAACCTTTTCTGAGTCGCTGTTCCCATTTCCTGTTCCTATTCCCCCCCTAGTGAAACATAATTCCAATTCCACCACCCCCATTCCCTTATAGTAAAACTTGAGTTCTGCTTAGCTATACCTAAACCAATAATTTTACTGAAATTTAACTAACCAAACGTAACGTACTATAACATGATTATCTAACCAATTATATCCCACCACCTTAATTGGTTTACACCCAACAAATTAATTATACAACAGACAGAAACAATCACAGAACCAGACGGAGACCATGCAAATAAACAATAGCAAAGTGGGAACTCTAATGACAAAACAATACATAAGTGAGGATTTCACAACTACATCTATAAGGACACAAGGGATTCCCAGCTCTGTCTATTGATAAGTGAGTCCTTACCAGACAGAAAACTATCAAACTAAATTTCATAGATTCATAGATTCTAGGACTGGAAGGGACCTCGAGAGGTCATCGAGTCCAGTCCTCTGCCCTCATGGCAGAACCAAGTACTGTCTAGACCATTCCTGACAGACATTTATCTAACCTACTCTTAAATATCTCCAGAGGTGGAGATTCCACAACCTCCCTAGGCAATTTATTCCAGTCTTTAACCACCCTGACAGTTAGGAACTTTTTCCTAATGTCCAACCTAAACCTCCTTGCTGCAGTTTGAGTTCATTGCTTCTTGTCCTATTCTCAGAGGCTAGGGTGAATGAGTTTTCTCCCTCCTCCTGATGACACTCTTTTAGATACCTGAAAACTACTATCATGTCCCCTCTCAGTCTTCTCTTTTCCAAATCAAACAAACCCAATTATTTCAGCCTTCCTTCATAGATCATACTCTCAAGACCGTTAATCATTCTTGTTGCTCTTCTCTGGACCTTCTCCAGTTTCCCCACATCTTTCTTGAAATGCGGTGCCCAGGACTGGACACAATATTCCAGTTGAGGCCTAACCAGCACAGAGTAAAGCAGAAGAATGACTTCTTGTGTCTTGCTCACAACACACCTGTTAATGCATCCCAGAATTATGTTTGCTTTTTTTTTGCAACAGCATCACACTTGACTAATATTTAGCTTGTGGTCCACTATGACTCCTAGATCCCTTACTGCTGTACTCCTTCCTAACCAGTCTCTTCCCATTCTGTGTATGTGAAACTGATTGTTCCTTCCTAAGTGAGCACTTTGCATTTGTCTTTATTAAACTTCATCCTGTTTACCTCAGACCATTTCTCCAGATCATTTTGAATTATGACCCTATGACCCTTGCAATCCCTCCCAGTTTGGTATCATCTGCTAACTTAATAAGCGTACTTTCTATGCCAACATCTAAGTCGTTGATGAAGATATTGAACAGAGCTGATCCCAAAACAGACCCCTGCGGAACCCCACTTGTTATACCTTTCCGACAGGATTGGGAACCATTAATAACTACTCTCTGAGTACAGTTATCCAGCCAGTTATGCACTCACCTTATAGTAGATCCATCTAAGTTGTATTTGCCTACTTTATTGATAAAAATATCATGCGAGACCATATCAAATGCCTTACTAAAGTCTAGGTATACCACATCCACCACTTCTCCCTTATCCACAAGACTCATTATCCTATCAAAGAAAGCTATCAGATTGGTTTGACATGATTTGTTCTTTACAAATCCATGCTGGCTATTCCCCATCACCTTACCACCTTCCAAGTGTTTGCAGATGATTTCCTTAATTACTTGCTCCATTATCTTCCCTGGCACAGAAGTTAAACTAACTGGTCTGTAGTTTCCTGGGTTGTTTTTATTTCCCTTTTTATAGATGGGCACTATGTTTGTCCTTTTACAAAGATAATAGCTAGAGGCTCAGATACCTCCTCTATTAACTCCTTGAGTATTCTAGGATACATTTCATCAGGCCCTGGTAACTTTCAGGCATCTAACTTTTCTAAGTGGTTTTTAACTTTTTTTTTTTTATCTTCCAAACCTACCTCCTTCCCATTAGCATTCACTATGTTAGGCATTCCTTCAGACTTCTCAGAGAAGACCAAAACACAGAAGTCATTGACCATCTCTGCCATTTCCAATTTACCTGATGGTATGGGCCCCTTTTTGAGGGCCTGGAACACCAATTGCACATCCTCCTCTCTCTGCTTTTGAAGAGTAGAGCTAATTTTGATTCCATTAGGGGTCCATCTAGAGGCTGCTGAGCTGAATTCACTTTGGGCCAATGGTGCACCAGCGCCGGGGCTACCCTACTATGAGCTGAAATCACTAAAAGAGCTAAGCTTACTGAGCTGAGATCACTGAGTACTGTGTTAACTAGTGGGGGAGCCTGAAGATCTATCGCTAAGCGACTGGCAGAGTGGAGCAGTTTGCAGCATGTTGGAGCAGCCCATGGAACAGTGAGCAGAGTGGAGCGGTTTGTGGGGATGCCTGGAGTGGCTCACGAGTCAGCTGGAGGAGCGGCGCAGCTGGTGTAGTGGAGCTGGTCATGGTGAAGGCTGCAGAAGAACTCCACGGAGAGATGGGGCAGTTGGCCCTGGCCCACGTAAGGTGCCCCTTAACACGCTCATAGACTCATAGGTCAGAAGGGACCAATATGATCATCTAGTCTGACCTCCTGCACAAGGCAGGCCACAGAACCCTACCCATCCACTTTTATAACAACCCCTAACCCCGGACTGGGTTATTGAAATCCTCAAAATTGGTTTGAAGACCTCAAGCTGCAGAGAATCCACCAGCAAGCGACCCATGCCCCATGCTGCAGGGGAAGGCGAAAAACCTCCAGGGCCCCTGCCAATCTGCCCTGGAGGAAAATTCCTTCCCGACCCCAAATATGGCGATCAGCTAAACCCTGAGCATGTGGGCAAGACTCACCAGCCAGCACCCAAGAAGGAATTCTCTGCAGTAACTCAGTTCCCATCCCATCCAACATCTCCCTGCAGACCATTGAGCAGACTTATCTGGTGATAATCCAAAATCAATTGCCCAAATTAAACTATCCTATCATAACATCCCCTCCATATACTTATCAAGCTTAGTCTTAAAGCTAGATAAGTCTTTTGCCCCCACTACTTCCCTCGGAAGGCTTTTGCAGAACTTCACTCCCCTAATGGTTAGAAACCTTCATCTAATTTCAAGTCTAAACTTCCTAATATCCAGTTTGTACCCATTCGTCCTCGTGCCTACATTAGTACTAAACTTAAATAATTCCTCTCCCTCCCTAACGTTAACCCCCCTGATATATTTATATAGAACAAGCATATCCCCCCGCAGCCTTCTTTTGGCCAGGCTAAACAAGCCAAGCTCGTTGAGTCTCCATTCATAAGGCAGGTTTTCCATTCCTCGGATCATCCTAGTAGCCCGTCTCTGGACCTGTTCCAGTTTGAATTCATCCTTCTTGAACATGGGACACCAGAACTGCACACAATATTCCAGATGGGGTCTCACCAGCGCCTTATATAACGGTACTAACACCTCCTTATCCTTGCTGGAAATACCTCGCCTGATGCATCCTAAAATCGCATTTGCTTTTTTAACAGCCGTATCACATTGGCGGCTCATAGTCATCCTGCTATCAACCAATACCCCAAGGTCCTTCTCCTCCTCTGTCGCTTCCAACTGATGCGTCCCCAACGTATATCTAAAATTCTTATTATTAATCCCTAAGTGCATGACCTTGCACTTTTCACTATTGTATTTCATCCTATTACTATTACTCCAGTTTACAAGGTGGTCCAGATCTTCCTGAATAGTATCCCTGTCCTTCTCCGTGTTAGCAATACCCCCCAGCTTTGTGTCATCCGCAAACTTTATTAGCACATTCCCGCTTTTTGTGCCAAGGTCAGTAATAAAAAGGTTAAATAAGATCAGTCCCAAAACCGATCCTTGAGGGACTCCACTAGTAACCTCCTTCCAGCCTGACAGTTCACCCTTCAATACAACCTGCTGGAGTCTCCCCTTTAACCAGTTCCTTATCCACCTTACAACTTTCATATTCATCCCCATCTTTTCCAATTTAACTAACAGTTCCCCATGTGGAACCGTGTCAAACGCCTTTCTGAAATCGAGGTAAATTAGATCTACCGCATTTCCTTTATCTAAGTAATCCGTCACCTTCTCAAAGAAGGAGATCAGATTGGTTTGGCACGATCTACCTTTAGTAAATCCATGTTGAAATTCGTCCCAATTACCATTGACCTCTATGTCCTTAACTACTTTCTCCCTTAAATTTTTTTCCAAGACCTTACATACTACAGACGTCAAGCTAACAGGCCTATAATTACCCGGATCACTTTTATTCCCTTTCTTAAAAATAGGAACTACGTTAGCAATTCTCCAGTCGTACGGCACAACCCCCGAGTTTATCGATTGCTTAAAAATTCTCGCTAACGGGCTCGCAATTTCACGCGCCAGTTCCTTTAATATCCCCGGGTGGAGATTGTCCGGGCCCTCCGATTTTGTCCCATTAAGCTGTTCAAGTTTTGCCTCTACCTCAGTTGCGGTAATATCCACTTCCATATCCACATTCCCATTTATCATCCCTCCATCATCGCTAAACTCCTCACTAGTCTTATTAAAAACTGAGGCAAAGTACTTATTTAGATATTGGGCCATGCCTAGGTTATCCTTAACCTCCATTCCATCCTCAGTGTATAGCGGCCCCACTTCTTCTTTCTTTGTTTTCTTCTTATTTATGTGGCTGTAGAACCTTTTACTATTGGTTTTGATTCCCTTTGCAAGGTCCAGTTCAATGCGACTTTTAGCCTTCCTCACTTTATCCCTACATGTTCTGACCTCACCAAGGTAGCTTCCCTTGCTAATCCCGCCTTTCTTCCACTCCCTGTAAGCTTTCTGCTTTTTCCTAATCCCCTCTCTGAGTTGCTTGCTCATCCAGCTTGGCCTACAACTCCTGCCCATGTTTTTTTTCCCCTTTCTTGGGATGCAGGCTTCCGACAATTTCCGCAGCTGCGACTTAAAGTAATTCCAGGCTTCCTCCGCATTTAAATCCACAAGTTCCTCCGTCCAATCCACTTCCCTAACTAATTTCCTTGACTCTTTAAAGTTAGCCCTCAAGAAGTCGAAAACCCTAATCCCAGATCTACATTTGTTTATCCTTCCATCTAGTTTGAACTGAATCAGCTCATTATCACTCGAACCAAGGTTGTCCCCTACCACCATTTCTTCTATGAGGTCCTCACTGCTCACCAAAACCAAATCTAAAATGGCATCCCCTCTCGTAGGTACTTCAACTACTTGATGAAGAAATCCATCCGCTATCACATCCAGAAAAATCTGACCCCTATTATTCTTGCAAGCACTCGTCCTCCAATCTATATCCGGGAATTTGAAGTCTCCCATAATCACACATTTCCCCTTTGTGTTTACTTCATTAAAGACATTAAAGAGGTCTCTATCCATCTCCAAATCAAATCCCAGTGGTCTATAGCACACTCCAAGCACTATCTCAGGGGAGGCTCTAGTTGCTTTTTTACCCAGTGTGATTTTTGCCCAGACAGACTCTGTCTTATCCATTCCATCGCTTCTTATTTCATTACAGTTAATCTCATCATTGATGTACACGGCTACTCCACCACCTTTGCCTTTCTTCCTGTCTTTTCTAAACAGCACATAGCCTTCAATACCTGTACTCCAGTCATGAGTACTATTCCACCAGGTTTCTGTTATCCCTATAATATCAGGTTTCACTTCCTGCACCAGTAACTCCAATTCCTCCATCTTGTTACCTAGGCTCCTAACATTAGTGTACAGACATTTTAATTTTTGGCGTTTGGCGTCAGTGACATTCTTTCCCCTGTCGTGCACAGACCTTCTACCACCAGCATCACCCGTTAATCTGGTTCCTACTCCACTATTGCTCCTTGGATCAATTCTTTGGTCCGCAAGGGTATCCCCTCTCACTTTGTTTACTTCCCTCTCCAGGTTATATTCCGGCGTGGAGATCTCCTGAACATCTCCCAACCATCTCCCCCAACTTCCTAGTTTAAAGCTTTCTTGATGAGGTCGGCGAGCCTCCATCCTAGAATTCTATTTCCCTCCTTACTTAGATGAAGTCCATCCTGAGCGAACAGTTGTCTATCCGTAAACGCTTCCCAATGACTACATCCCAAAGCCCTCCTTATAACACCAATGCCTGAGCCATCTGTTGATCGCCATAATCTTGTCACTCCTTCGTCGCCCCGCTCTAGGAACCGGCAGAATCCCACTGAAGATCACCTGAGCCTCGATTTCTTTGAGCGTCTTCCCCAGTCTGGTATAGTCCTCCTTGATACAGTCCAGCGAGTAACTAGTCGTATCATTCGTTCCCACATGAAGGACAATCAACGGATTCTTTCCCGCTCCCGCTAGCATCCTATTCAGCCTCAGGTCCACATCCTGTATCTTAGCCCCTGGCAGACAGCACACCCTTCTGTTCTCCCGATCAGGTCTAGTTACAGGCCTGTCTATTCTTCTCAGTAAAGAGTCTCCAATCACGTAGACTTGCCTTTTCCTGATGACAGTGTGATTCTCCGGTCTATCCCCCACACCAGCTGGCCGCAAGTCCTCTCGATTTGTATTCGCCCTTACAATCCTCCTAGGGCTCATACTTGGTGTCGCCTCCATTGACTCCTCCCCTCCTTCTGCAGGACTAGCTGCTCGTCTCTTTTTCCTTGCCCTCTCTCCTTCAGCAGCCTGCTGTGCTCCATCTTCATTTTCCAACTCAGCAAACCTCTTCCTGAGTTCTATTTCTCCATCGCTGGCCCGTCTTTTCCTCTGCCTGGTTCTCCTAGTCACATGCTTCCACCATCCACTTTCCTCACCCAGCAGCCCCTCCTCAGAGTTCTTTGGTACTGCTTCTATCCGCTCGTCTGAGCTTGTCCCCTGTGCCTCATCATGTCTGTGCTCCATCATCTGCTCAAACCCCCTTCTAAACTCAGCCAGAGTTTCCACCTGCATCTCCAGTCCCCTTACCTTTTCCTCCAGCAGCTCTATCAGGCGGCACTTCATGCAGACAAAACTCCTTTCAGGTGCCCCTTCCAGAACCATGTACATGCCGCAGCTACCGCATCCGGTCATCCTCAGTGTGTCTCTACCTGCTGCCTCTGCCTCCATCATACTCTTCCAACTCTGTGCCTGGCAATCCATGCCTCACACCGCACCACAGGCCACCAACAAGCACCCGGCTGCTGGCAGATCCCTGTCCCTTCCCTTGTTTGACTTCCTGGTTTCTCTGCCTTGGTCTCCCCTGGAAACTCCCACTGAAACTCCCCTGTTAGCCGCCTCCTGCGCCGCTGCAGCTGTCTGTGCCGCTGCCTGAGTGCCTGGCTCCTTATATAGGACCCCTAATCAGGTAAGCCCCGCCCCCAACTCAGGGCTCAGCCTCGCTCCCAGCACACGGCCCCTAGCAGCCTGCACACACACACAAACTCCACAATACAATCCACAAACCACAAAAACCTGCTCCTCCAACAGAACTCCCACTGAAACTCCCCTGTTAGCAGCTCTGTTGGCTGGCTCCTGCGCCGCTGCAGCTGTCTGTGTGTGCCCTCCCCATTTCCACCCAGGCTGGAGGGGTAAAACTCTGGGGTGGCACTGACCAGAGACTTTCGGGTTGTTGGACTTTGGGGTGATTGGACTTAAGACCCTAAGGGGGAAAGGACATTGCCAAATGTACTTGGAGGTGGGTTTTTTGCTTATGGTTTGTGTTATAATCCTATTTGTGGTGTTTCTCCAACGTGATACCACATTGTTTTCCTCCTTTATTAATAGGATTCTGTTACATTCAGATTCCGTGCTTGCGAGAGGGGAAGTATTGCCTCCTAGAGGCGCCCGGGGGGTGTGGTATGTAAGTGTCCCAGGTCATTGGGTGGGGGCTCGAGCCGGTTTTGCATTGCGTTATGGAATTGGAACCCCTGGATACTGAACCCGGCCCTTGTTGCTGCCAACTCAGAGGGGCAGAAGGGTTACATCAAAATCCACCTTCCTGAAATCCATTGTCTCTATTTTCCTATACTCCTTTCTACTCTTCTTTAGAACTGTGAACTCTATGATTTCATGATCACTTTCACCCAAGCTGCCTTCCACATTCAAATTATCAACGAGTTCCTCCCTATTTGTTAAAATCAAATCTAGAACAGCTTCCCCCCAGTCACTTTTTCCTTTTACACCTTCTAGGCTCTTCCCTTTTCCTGGAGGTGATAGATCAGATCCCCTTCCTAATAGCCTCACATTGCCTTACTGGTTGGGAATGCGAGGATGTGACTGTTCATTTCCCAGCTTACGGCTGCCTCTGCTGCTTGGCCAAAGGCTTTAGCCTAAGAGCAAGTCATCAGACTATCACAGGGAGAGAAGGCCCTTACACAGATTCTTTCTTTTATACCTCTATAACTAGCTAAGTGATAAAGATACAGCAAAATTCTTAAAATATAGGCCTTTGCAGGCAGGCCTGAATATCTATATCCTAACAGTGAGTTAGAATAAATATAAATGCGTGATCTAGTTTATTTATCAACAAATTCATAGACTTCATGCTCAGAAGGCACCAGTAGATCATCCTGTATTACCTACTGTATAATACAGGGTGTTACATTTCACCCAGTTTCCGCTGTATTAAGGCCAAAGACTTGTCTTTGACTAAGACTAGTCTACGGTATAATTTCACCTCATAGAATCATAGAGCCACTGGATGAGAAGGGACGGCAAGGGTAATCTAGTCTAACCCCTTGCCAAGATGCAGGATTTGTTTTTTCTAAACCATCCAGGACCGATGAGTATCCAACCTTCTTTGGAAAACTTCTAGCGAAGGAGCTTCCACGTCTGTTCCATTGTCCTCCTTGTCTTACAGTTAGGAAGTTTTTCCTGAGATTTCATCTAAATCTGTTCTGTTGTAGTTTGAACCCGTTGACACTTGTCTTGCCTCTGTGGCAAGAGAGAACAACTTTTCTCCATCTTTTTTATGGCAACCTTTCAAATATCTGAAGACTTCTCTCATGCCCCTGCTCAATCTCTTCTTTTCCAAACTAAACATACCCAGTTCCTTCAGCCTTTACTCATGTGGCTTGCATTCCATCTCTTTGATCATCTTTGTCTCTCGCCTTTGCATCCTTTCTAATGTCTCTAGATCCTTCCTATACATTGGTGACCGAAACTGGACACAATACTCCAGCTGATGCCTAACGAGCGCTGAGTAGAGGAATACTGTCACCTCTGGAGATTTGCATGTTGTTAATGCAACCTAAAACTTTATTTTCTTTCTTTGCAATAGCAAATAAATCCACTCCCGCAAGACATGTAGATATATCAACCTAACACCAGTGTAGACAGGGCCAGCTCTAGGCACCAGCTTATCAAGCAGATGCTTAGGGCGGCAACTCCAGAGCGGGACGGCATTTTCAGCTGTTAGGCGGCAATGACCTCCCGCTGAATTGCCACAGTTAAAACATCTGTGTCTGCCCTGACTACCTCATTGTAACCACTCTGCCAGTTTTGGATCCCCTGCTCTTTTATCTGCAGTGGTTTTCTATTTGCTTCCATATCATTGGTGAAAATATTGAATAGCATGGGACCTGCAGAACCGCACTAAAACCATCCTCATTCCCTGCAATACCCCATTGACAACTGCTTCCTGAGATCTGTCAGTTAGCCAGTTTTTAGCCTATTTTACACCTGCTCTGCTGATATTGGATAGTGTTTTTATCTGATAGTTTCCCCGACTACATCAAATACCTTAGAGACATTGAAGTCTATTGTACATGTACAGTTCCCTTTGTCAACCAGTTGTGTACAGTCATTAAAGGATGAAAACTTATTTGGCAAGACCTGTTTCCATAACCCTGTTGGTGACTTGCATCAATTATATTCTTAGACTTTTTGTTAGCTAATCCCATGCCAGATTTTCCATTTTTTCCTAACTTGTCATATCCTTTAAAAAAACTTTCCCTTTAATTTTAAATAGTTTATGTTTCTGGTGTTCATAACTCTCAGGTTCTACTGTAGATGCTGCTTAACATCCTCCTTAACTGCTAATGGTCTAGGAAGTATTTCATCAGCTCATCTGATATGAGATCTTCACTTTCTGACTGTGGAATTGTGGCTTGTTAGCTATCTATAAACTCTTCTTAAAGAACTTCCAATTTTCCTTCCTGTTTTTCTGAATATTTTTTCCTCCCAATCAGTTTTGTGGATAATTTGTCATCTTTGAGGAATTAGCCCCTTTGAAGCACTAATTATCTATAGATATTACTTGTTGGGAGCTGTTCTCTGTTTGTTCATTTGAATGTAATCAGTTCTATTCTGTTATTTTGTTCTCCTCTATCATATGCCCCCTTCTTTGTGGCTTCTCTAAACTAAACAGTCCCAGAATTTTCTGTCTGTTTGCTCAGGAATAGCTCAGCGGTTTGAGCATTGGCCTGCTAAACCGAGGGTTGTGAGCTCAGTCCTTGAGGGGGCCACTTAGGGATCCGGGGCAAAATCAGTACTTGGTCCTGCTAGTGAAGGCAAGGGGCTGGACTTGATTGACCTTTCGGCATCCCTTCCAGTTCTATGAGATAGGTATATCTCAAAATATTAAATATGGCAGCCTCCTCCATTCTCACAGCCTGTTTCAGAAATCCTCTTTCTATCTGCTATATCCTTTATAGAGACTGGGTAATCAAAAGTGAGTGCGTTTCCAGAGGAGGTTGTTCTCCATCCCATTCTTTGGGCATCTGAACATTTTCTTTGTTTTGGCTGTGAACGAGCAGGTGTTTCCACGGAACACCTATCAATGACACCCTGGTCTTTTCCCTGAGGTGGTTCTAGCTGGAATGATTCCCCTTGACACATGGATTGGGAAAGCTTTTTTCTTTTCTTTCTTTTTCTTTCTTTCTTTTTTTTTTTTTTTTTTACAATTTCAGATGTTGAGCAATCCGGTACATGGGGGAATAGCAATGACTTTCTAGCCTGGCTTTCATTGCATTAAGGATGAATGAGGGATAACAAGTATCCAAACTTGTGTTTCCTACTGGTGCTTATTAAGGTTTCCCAGACCACAACATGTAGAAATTATTGCTGCATGGAGGACCATCAGATATGGAATTGGCATTAGTAGGGTCAATTATTCATAATTCATTTATCTGAAAAATGAAAATGTGTGCCAAGAACCACCAATCTGTTTCACCCATGAGAAAAGTATCCAGTAGTGCAAGAAGTGGCTCATATTATCACTGTCTCTGCATCCAGGGTTTTCTACTGCGACCATCATCCTGGGCCCTGGGAACGCCTCAGAGTTGAACAACTTCTCCCTTACTCCATGTCAGATTCTAATAAAACCGACTGCACCAACCCCTCCACCTTCATCCTGCAGGGCATTCCTGGCCTGGAGGCTGCCCATGTCTGGATCGCCATCCCCTTCTGCACCATGTACTTCATAGCTGTCTTGGGGAACTTCATCATCCTGTTCATTGTGAAGACGGAACCAAACCTCCATGAGCACAAGTACTATTTCCTTTCCATGCTGGCCATCACCGACCTGGTCCTGTCCACATCCACCCTGCCCAAAATGCTGAGCATCTTTTGGTTCAGTTCCAGGGAGATCGATTTCAGTGCCTGCCTCACCCAGATGTATTTCATTCACTGCATCTTAGTGATGGAGTCTGGGATCTTCGTGGCCATGGCATTTGATCGCTACGTGGCCATCTGCAGTCCCCTGAGACATTCCACCATACTGACATACCCTGTTGTGGCCAAGATCAGACTGGCCTTGGTGTTGGGTGGCATCATGTTCATACTGCCCTATCCCTTCCTCACAAGGCAATGGCCATATTGCAGAACCAACATCATCCCCCACTCTTACTGCGAGTACATAGCTGTGGTGAAGGTGGCCTGTGGCGACACTCGTGTCAGTAGTTACTACAGTCTCTTTATGGTACTCTGTGTGAGGAGTCTGGATATGATTTTTATCGCAGGGGATGGGGAGGAGCGGGGGGCAGGGACTCAGGAGAAGGGGAGGAGCAGGGGGCAGGGACTCAGGAGAAGGGGAGGAGCAGGGGGCAGAGACTCAGGGGAAGGGAAGGAGCAGGGGGCAGGGTCTCAGGGGATGGGGAGGAGCAGGGGTCAGGGACTCAGGGGAAGGGGAGGAGCAGGGGGCAGGGACTCAGGGGAAGGGAAGAAGCTAGGGGCAGGGACTTGGGGGAAAGGGAGCAGCAGGGGGTAGGGAACTCGGGGGAAGAGGGGAGCAGGGAGCAGAGACTCAGGGGATGGGGAGGAACGGGGCGCAGATACTCAGGGGAAGGGGAGGAGCAGGAGACAGGGACTCAGGGGAAGAGGAGGAGCATGGGGCAGGGACTCAAGGGGAGAGGAAGAGCAGGGGGCAGGACTCAGGGGAAGGGAAGAAGCTAGGGGCAGGGACTCGGGGGCTGGGGAGGAGCAGGGGGCAGGGACTCAGGGGAAGGGAAGGAGCAGGGGGCAGAGACTCAGGGGATGGGGAGGAGCAGGGGGGCAGGGACTCGGGGAGAGGAAGAGCAGGAGCAGGACTCAGGGGAAGGGAAGAAGCTGGGGGCAGGGACTCGGGGGCAGGGGAGCAGCTGGGGCAGGACTCAGGGGAAGGGAAGAAGCTGGCGGCAGGGACTTGGGGGAAGGGGAGGAACAGGAGGCAGAGACTCAGTGGACGGGGAGGAGTGAGGGGCAGAGACTCGGGACAGGGAGGAGCGGGGGGCAGGGACTCAGAGGATGGGGAGGAGCAGGAGGCAGGGACTCGGGGAGAGGAAGAGCAGGGGGCAGGATTCAGGGGAAGGGAAGAAGCTAGGGGCAGGGAATTGGGGGATGGGGAGGAGCAGGGGGCAGGGACTCAGGGGAAGGGGAGGAACAGGGGGCAGGGACTCGGGGGACAGGGAGGAGCAGGGGGCAGGGACTCGGGGGATGGGGAGGAGCAGGGGGCAGGGACTCGGGGGAAGGGGAGGAACAGGGGGCAGGGACTCGGGGGAAGGGGAGGAGCAGGGGGCAGAGACTCGGGGAGGAAGAGCACGGGCAGGACTCAGGGGGAGAGGAAGAGCAGGGGGCAGGACTCAGGGGAAGGGAAGAACCTGGGGGCAGGGACTCGGGGGCAGGGGAGGAGCAGGGGCAGGGACTCAGGGGAAGAGAAGGAGCAGGGGGCAGGGACTCGGGGGGAGAGGAAGAGCAGGGTCAGGGACTCAAGGGAAGGGGAGGAACAGGGGGCAGAGACTCAGGGGAAGGGGAGGAGAGAGGGGCATAGACTCGGGATGGGGAGGAGCGGGGGCAGGGACGCAGGAGAAGGGGAGGAGCAGGGGGCAGGGACTCGGGGAAGGGGAGGATCAGGGGGTGGGGACTCAGGGGAAGGAGAGGAGCATGGGGCAGGGACTCGGGGGGCACGGGAGGAGCAGGGGGCAGAGACTCGGGGAAGGGGAGGAGCAGGAGGCAGGACTCAGGGGAAGGGGAGGAGCAGGGGGCAGGGACACAGGGGATGGGGAGGAGCAGGGGGCAGGGACTCAGGAGAAGGGGAGGGGCAGGGAATTGGGATGGGGAGGAGCGGGAGGCAGGGAATCAGGAGAAGGGGAGAAGCGGGGGGCAGGGACTTGGGGGAAGAGGAGGAGCAGGGAGCAGGGGATCAGGGGATGGGGAGGAGCGGGAGGCAGGGAATCAGGAGAAGGGGAGGAGCGGGGGGCAGATACTCAGGGGAAGGGGAGGAGCAAGGGGTAGGGACTCGGGGGAAGGGGAGGAGCAGGGGGCAGGGACTTGGGGGAAGAGGAGGAGCAGGGAGCAGGGGATCAGGGGAAGGGGAGGAGCGGGAGGCAGGGAATCAGGAGAAGGGGAGGAGCAGGGGGCAGGGACTCAGGAGAAGGGGAGGAGCAGGGGGCAGGGACTCGGGGGGAGAGGAAGAGCAGGGTCAGGGACTCAAGGGAAGGGGAGGAACAGGGGGCAGAGACTCAGGGGAAGGGGAGGAGAGAGGGGCATAGACTCGGGATGGGGAGGAGCGGGGGGCAGGGACGCAGGAGAAGGGGAGGAGCAGGGGGCAGGGACTTGGGGGAAGAGGAGGAGCAGGGGGTAAGGACTCAGGGGAAGGGGAGGAGCAGGGATTGCATCAAGCCTGAACCAATGCTGATCCCAGCAAGCACGGTGATGGGGGGTTCCTGAGTGAAGGGGGTGGGTAGGAGAGTTTGTGTTTTGGAGAAGATTGGATTAATGAAACACCACAAAGGGGGCTTGTTTTAAGTATGCCTGGCTGAGTGTCATGGATGCCTGGGGGCACTCTGGCATGGCAGCCATGTGCAGGAACTTGGGCAGAGTGGACTGTGCTCTTGAAAGCTTTTACTTCCCAGTCGGAGTGAAGCTCATCCCCCAGGCTGCTCTAAACTCTGCTGCAGCCGGGAAGCGAACAGTCCAGCGAATCAAACCACTGTAACTGGGTCCTTGCCATCCACATGCTCTACAGCAAAGGGCTGGCTTAGCAGAGAACCCAGCTGGGCCTGTCACTGCGCAGATGGCTGGAAGGCTGGTCCTGTGGTCTGGGCACCGCTCTGTGACTTTAGAAAGCTCGGTATGATTCTCTGGCCATGTGTGACCATGGGGAATCCATTGGCTGTCTCTGAGCCTCTTCACAGGTCTATAATAGGCGTCGGGAAGATAAATACATTCTAGATGCTCAGATAAGAACATAAGAACAGCCATCAGACCAAAGGTCCATCTAGCCCAGTATCTGTCTATCGATAGTGGCCAATGCCCGGGGTGCCAGAGGGAGTGAACCTAACAGGCAGTGATCAAGTGATCTCTCTCCTGCCATCCATCCTGCCATCCATCTCCATCCTCTGACAAACAGAGGCTAGGGACAGCCATCCTGCCATTCCTTACCCATCCTGGCTAATAGCCATTTATGGACTTAACCACTATGAATTTATCCAATTTCCTTTTAAACGGTGTTATAGTCCTAGCCTTTACAACCTCCTCAGGTAAAGAGTTCCAAAAGTTGACTATGTGCTGCGTGAAGAAGAACTTCCTTTTATTTGTTTTAAACCTGCTGCCTATTAATTACTTTTGGTGACCCCTAGTTCTTGTATTATGGGAATAAGTAAATAACTTTTCCTTATCCACTTTCTCTACATCACTCATGATTTTATATACCTTTAACATATCCCCCCTTAGTCTCCTCTTTTCCAAACTGAAGAGTCCTAGCCTCTTTAATCTTTCCTCATATGGGACCATCTCCAAACCGCTAATCATTTTAATTGCCCTTTTCTGAACCTTTTCTAGTGCCAGTATATCTTTTTTGAGGTGAGGAGACCACATCTGTACACAGTATTCGAGATGTGGGCATATCATGGATTTATATAAGGGCAATAATATATTCTCAGTCTTATTCTCTATGATCTTTTTAATGATTACTAACATCCTGTTTGCTTTTTTGACTGCCTCTGCACACTGCGTGGACATCTTCAGAGAACTATCCACGATGACGCCAAGATCTTTTTCCTGATTCGTTGTAGCTAAATTAGCCCCTGTCATAGTGTATGTATAGTGGGGGTTATTTTTTCCTATGTGCATTACTTTACATTTATCCACATTACATTTCATTTGCTATTTTGTTGCCCAATCACTTAGTTTTTTGAGATCTTTTTGAAGTTCTTCACAGTCTACTTTTCTATTAACTATCTTGAGCAGTTTAGTATCATCTGCAAACTTTGCCACCTCGCTGTTTACTCCTTTCTCCAGATCATTTATGAATAAATAGAAAAGGATTGGTCTTAGGACTGACCCTTGGGGAACACCACTATTTACCCCTCTCCATTCTGAGAATTTACCATTAATTTCTACTCTTTGTTCCCTGTCTTTTAACCCGTTCTCACTCCATGAAAGGACCTTCCCTTTTATCCCATGACAACTTAATTTACGTAAGAGCCTTTGGTGAGGGACCTTGCAAAAACTTTCTGAAAATCTAAGTACACTATGTCCACTGGATCCCCCTTGTCCACATTTTTGTTGACCCCTTCAAAGAACTCTGATAGATTAGTAAGACACAATTTCCCTTTACAGAAACCATGTTGACTATTTCTCAGTAGTTTATGTTTTTCTATGTGTCTGACAATTTTATTCTTAACTATTGTTTCAACTAATTTGCCCGGTACCAATGTTACACTTACCGGTCTGTAATTGCCAGGATGACCTCTAGAGCCCTTTTTAAATATTGGCATTACATTCGCTAACTTCCAGTCATTGGGTACAGAAGCCGATTTAAAGGACAAGTTACAAACCTTAGTTAATAGTTCTGCAACTTCACATTTGAGTTCTTTCAGAACTCGTGGATGAATGGCATCTGGACTTGTTAACTCTGAGTTTATCAATTAATTCCAAAACCTCCTCTAGTGACACTTCAATCTGTGACAGTTCCTCAGATTTGTCACCTACAAAGGCCAGCTCAGATTTGGGAATCTCCCTGACATCCTCAGCCGTGAAGACTGAAGCAAAGAATCCATTTTGTTTCTCTGCAATGACTTTATCATCTTTAAGCACTCCTTTTGTATCTCAATCATCAAGGGGCCCCACTGGTTGTTTAACAGGCTTCCTGCTTCTGATGTACTTAAAAAACGTTTTGTTATTACCTCTGGAGTTCTTGGCTAGCCATTCTTCAAACTCCTCTTTGGCTTTTCTTATTACACTCTTGCACTTAAGCTGGCAGTGTTTGTGCTTCTTTCTATTTGCCTCACTAGGATTTGACTTCAGAAATTTGCCAAGGGAGATTGTGAAGGCCAAAAGTGTAACTGGATCCAAAAGGAATCAGATAGGTGCATAGAGGCTAGGTCCATAAATAGCTATTAGCTGGGATGTTCAGGGACGCAGCCCCATGCTCCTAGAGTCTCTAAACCTTTGACTGCCAGAAGCTGGGTGCAGAAGACAGGGGAAGGATCACTCAATGGATGCCCTGTTTTCTTCTTTTCCTCTGAAGCATCTGCACTGTTCACTGTCAAAAGACCAGAAACTGGGCTAAATGAGCCATTAATCTGAAACAATATGGCCATTCTTATGTTCTTAAACTGTTCTACTGATGGATGAACTGCTGCAGACATGCCTTCTCCAGGGGATCTCTCTGTTATAGAGCTGGCATAGACACCATGGCAGAGGTCCAAGGCCTGCTGAGTGTGGGAGGCTGATGTGGGTGAGTGCTGCCCCCTAGGAGTGAAGTCTTGTAGCAGGAGTCACAGAGGTCCATGGTTCCAGCTAAAGATGGACTGAAAAACAAAATTCCCCCAACAATTTTTTTGACCCAAACAAAATGTTTCCTTTTCAGTCATAATGCTGCCCAGCTGCAGCTGCTTGGATCCCCAAGAGAAACTGGAGGCTTTTCATCTGCCTATTCCTCATAATGTAAATTAAGGTTGCAATGACCGAGTCTATGGCTGCACTCTGGAAACGCAAATGTCTAAACCTCCCAACCAGTCTATGGCTGGGGTATTGTGCCCATCTGATACTCTAACCAGCCTTCCCATCTCTGTGCAGCCCCCTCCACCCTGTACAAGGCCCCTTCAGCAGGTCCTGTGGGCAGTGGCTAGTGTGACAGGCCCTAGCAGCACAACTCTGAAGAACCTGTGCTAGCAGGGAGCTGGAGAGTGTCCTAGAGCAGTTGTGGAGGAAAAGAGACTGTGGGTGGGTGGGTCTAGCTACCAGTGGATCTCTGAGATCTGTGCCTATCTTGGGGGATCCCAAGGTCCTGGGTTCCCCTTTTCATTCCACAGGGAGAATTCTAGGACTGGAAGGGACTGCAAGAGTTCATCTAGTCCAGATCTCTGAGCTCGTGGCAGAACTAAGTACTAGCTAGACCATTTCTGACAGGGATTTGTCTAACACGCTATATAATCTCCAATCATGGAGATTCCACTACCTTCCTGGACCATAAAGATCCAAGGGAAATCTCCATGTAGGGAGCTTTGTGAAATCTCCCATCCCTGGCCTGCACCCAGGGTTTGTAATGCAGGAAAAGTGGCTGCTGGAGAGAAATCTGGTCCTATATTATTATTTATTTATTATTACACCCCTACCCCGATATAACGCTGTCCTTGGGAGCCAAAAATCTTACTGCATTGTAGGTGAAAGCGCTTTATATCGAACTTGCTTTGATCCGCCGGAATGCACAGCCCCACCCCCCTGGAGCACTGCTTTACCGCGTTTTATCCAAATTCATGATATATAGGGTCGCATTATATTGGGGTAGAGATGTAATTATTATTATTAGTAGTAGTAGTACATTTTATTTCAGCCAGATCACAGCTCTGAGAGCATCATCGTTACCACTCAGCCACTCGCAAGGTAGCCATATGACTAATCAGAACCAAACAAACAGTGATGACAAGCCCAGATTCCAGGAACTGAGCCTGCAGCAGATTTTGTGCTGCAGTCGAGTTGGGCAGCATCATCACACGTCCCTTGTGAGTTGGCCTCCTGCAGTTTGCTGTTGGCCATGACAGGGTTAAAGCTGGTGTACACTAAGCGAAGCAGGTGAGGTTTCCTGATCACCAAATGGCCCCAAGGGAATGTGCAAACGTGCTTTATAAAGGCAGTTCCCTCTCTGTCTGAACAGATACTGCCTGCTGCCTGTGCTACCTCTCCAGTGACTCCTGTCCTTTATGGTGAAGACCTCTGGTGTCAGCTACTCCATGACTAGCAGGAATTAGGTACGTTGGCAGATTTCATGATCCTTAAAATGCAAAGTGAAGGGGAAAGATGGTTCTGTGCAGAGGCAGAGCACTCAGCTGGGCTGTCGGGGTCACTCAGTGATGGGGCTGGAGAGCAGACAGCGCTGAATAGCTAGGTAGCTCCCCTGCATCTGCCCATGCTCCACGGTGGGTCATTCAAGCTACACAAAAACTTGATATTCCAAACGAGCTCGGAGTGTTAAAACCCCAATAACCACGTCAGGATTTCTCAGGGACTCCCATTTCTAGAGGTGTCATGTGCTCTGGGCCCGATCCTGCTGGGGCTGAGCAAGATGAGACCCCACGGAATGTCAGTGACTAGTTCCCAAATCGCCTCGGGTTTATTTTCTTCTGGAAATTTAATCAGCAAATGCATTTTCAAAGGTCTTATTCTCTGGCTTAATTGTGTATGCAGGAGTTCAAAACTGTGTTGCTCTGTGGTAATAGGTGCGATGAGGCATATTTCTGTTTCCTGACTGGCTGCAGGCTCCAGCCTTTCTGCCCTGTAGAGACCGCTCAGAGTTCCAGGGCTACCGGCATCTCTCCCACCTCTCTGGTGTCCAAGTGCCCGATGACAGGCCCTGTAGCCTTCCCTCTCCTGGGGTGAAATCTCTCTATTCTACCACCCTCAGCCTGGGCCCGGGGTACTGCACACTGAGGGTCACCTGTGCTTGCTGAGCTCGTCCAAGTGGGTTCGGCACCTGTGGTTCTTCCCTCTAGGAGTCTGTGAGTAGTGCTGAGATGAGTGGCCAGCCAGCCTTCTGGAACCAAAATATTGTTTAATCTGAACAGCAGGAATAAAGTGTAATCTGGGAGAATACGGGGGTTTTCAAACAACAGTCTGTACATGTCTCTGAGCCCAAGCCTTCCCATTCTGACGGGGACCCAGGCAGGTCGAAGGCCTTATGACTTCCCCAGCATTGTCTGTATTTGTCAGTCTGAAGAGATTCTCACAACAGCTACTCCACCTCTGGACAGATTCCCAGCGCTGGCAAAACAAGCTGTGTGATGTGGCTAGAGGCCAGAAATAGGCTCTTTGCAGCTTGTAGCTCTGGTGTTGTCTCTCAGTCTCCCTGGGGTGGTTACTGAGCGATGGCTTTTATTGAGCTGTTGCTTCCCTTCCTGCTTGTTTTTCAGCAGCCTGGTGTTAAATTAAGAAGAGCCAGACTGGTTTCACCCAATACAGCCATAATATAAAAATTCCAATAGTGAACCCAATAGAGCTATATAAGAAACATCCCAAGAACCGGGTTTGACACACACATTCATTATGGCAGTTCAGCTCCATGTCTGTCCCAATACCATTCCCATTTGCCATGGATTTTATGAATACAGGTCCGAAGCAGTTAGAGAGCAATAGACTACTTTCATGTGGGAAATGATGGTCCACTTGCATTTGACTTTTAAATGCACTTCCTGCAAACCCTCACTGTGCCTGAATAACAGCTGTTGGGGTCACTATGTACTAGAACAGGGGGCCCCAATGTGATGCCCACGGGCACCACGGCACCCGCAGGGGCATCTAAATGCGCTCGCGTCCTGGCTGGTGGTCAAGCATTCACCAAAATGCTGCCGAAATTCAGCAGCATTGCCTCTGGATGATGCCGCTTGCTACCGACAAACAGCATCATCGAGAGGTGTCGTCGCCGTAATTCGGTGCCAGACAAAAAGGTTGGGGGCCACTGTACTAGAGAGTGAGAGCCCAGGGAATGAATATTTTCTATACTGATCCCAGTGCCTGTTACCACTCCAGATACAGGCTGCAGACTGACAGAACAGAACCTGAGGAGAACCAGTTAGTTATTAACCCAGAGACAGAGGAGCTACTAGACTTTTGTTGCTGACAAGCAACTGAATGAGGGCTGAGACGCTGGGATCTTTTCAGTTTCAGGAGAAATACAGATGACATACATGTAATCCTTCTGCCAGATGTAGTCGGCAGCAACCAGAGCCAGTTTCAATATCTAGGGGTTTCTTTTCAATAATACAACAAAGAGGATCAAGCCGTCACCCAATAACCAGGGAAAGTTACACACCACTCCTGGGCACCTCTGAGAGGCAATACTTCCCTCTCGCAAGCACAGAGTCCAAGTGTACAAAAGAAACTTTTAATAAAAGGCGAGAAGTCTCCCGACATTAATTAGGGAAAATGCCACAACAGGATTCATAATCTTAAAATTGTGAGCCGGGCACGTCTTCTGTCTCATGCTCTTGAGTTCTACAACCCAAAGTTCCTTTACTCTGCCCCCATCCCACTCACGGTGGTTGTCCTTGGTCAGTGAGGCCCTGGGGTTCAGAGGTGCATGTGTGTGATTTAACCTCCCACTTGCCATCTGATCACTTGCTGTGGTTGGCCACCCCCACCAGCCATGGGTCCTCTCTGGTGACTGCCCCACTAGTCACTTGCTCCACTCTGGTCGATTGACTGTCAGTTACATTCTGCTGCCACCTGCCCTGTGACCTCTGTGACTGACAATTATTCATGACTGTCAGCTTGTAGAAGGCTGGGCAGCAATGCTTTTCCACCACCAGTGATTTCAGCTCTCATTTAAACACTTACAATAAAAAAGGTTCCCAATGGAGTCTATTCAGCTCTATCTTTGAATGATGGGGCGGAAGCAGGACCTCTTGGAAATAGTGACCATAATACAATAGCATTCAACATCCCTATGGGGGGAAGAACACCTCAACAGCCCAACACTGTGGCATTTAATTTCAAAAGTGGGAACTATGCAAAAATGAGAGGGTTAGTTAAATAAAAGTTAAAAGGAACAGTGACTAAAGTGAAATCCCTGCAAGTTGCATGGGCCCTTTTTAAAGACACCGTAATAGAGGCCCAACTTCAATGTATACCCCAAATTAAGAAACATAGTAAAAGAACTAGAAAAGAGCCACCGTGGCTTAACTACCATGTAAAAGAAGCAGTGAGAGATAAAAAGACTTCCTTTAAAAAGTGGAAGTCAAATCCTAGTGAGGCAAATAGAAAGGAGCACAAACACTGCCAGCTTAAGTGCAAGAGTGTAATAAGAAAAGCCAAAGAGGAGTTTGAAGAACGGCTAGCCAAGAACTCCAGAGGTAATAACAAAATGTTTTTTAAGTACATCAGAAGCAGGAAGCCTGCTAAACAAGTGGGGCCCCTTGACGATCGAGATACAAAAGGAGCACTTAAAGATGATAAAGTCATTGCAGAGAAACAAAATGGATTCTTTGCTTCAGTCTTCACAGCTGAGGATGTTAGGGAGATTCCCAAACCTGAGCCGGCTTTTGTAGGTGACAAATCTGAGGAACTGTCACAGATTGAAGTGTCACTAGAGGAGGTTTTGGAATTAATTGATAAACTCAACATTAGCAAGTCACCAGGACCAGATGGCATTCACCCAAGAGTTCTGAAAGAAGTCAAATGTGAAGTTGCGGAACTATTAACTAAGGTTTGTAACCTGTCCTTTAAATCGGCTTCTGTACCCAATGACTGGAAATTAGCTAATGTAACACCAATATTTAAAAAGGGCTCTAGAGGTGATCCTGGCAATTACAGACCGGTAAGTCTAACATTGGTACCGGGCAAATTAGTCGAAACAATAGTTAAGAATAAAATTGTCAGACCCATAGAAAAACATAAACTGTTGAGAAATAGTCAACATGGTTTCTGTAAAGGGAAATTGTGTCTTAGTAATCTATTAGAGTTCTTTGAAGGGGTCAACAAATGTGGACAAGGGGGATCCAGTGGACATAGTGTATTTAGATTTCCAGAAAGCCTTTGACAAGGTCCCTCAGCAAAGGCTCTTACGTAAATTAAGCTGTCATGGGATAAAAGGGAAGATCCTTTCATGGACTGAGAACTGGTTAAAAGACAGGGAACAAAGGGTAGGAATTGATGGTAAATTCTCAGAATGGAGAGGGGTAACTAATGGTGTTCCCCAAAGGTCAGTCCTCGGACCAATCCTATTCAATTTATTCATAAATGATCTGGAGAAAGGGGTAAACAGTAAGGTGGCAAAGTTTGCAGATGAAACTAAACTACTCAATATAGTTAAGACCAAAGCAGATTGTGAAGAACTTCAAAAAGATCTCAAAAAACTAAGTGACTGGGCAACAAAATGGCAAATGAAATGTAATGTGGATAAATGTAAAGTAATGTACATTTGAAAAAAAAACTCCAACTATACATACAATATGATGGGGACTACCTTAGCTACAACGAGTCAGGAAAAAGATCTTGGCATCATCGTGGATAGCTCTCTGAAGATAACCACGCAGTGTGCAGAAGCGGTCAAAAAAGCAAAAAGGGTGTTAGGAATCATTAAAAAAGGGATAGAGAATAAGACTGAGAATATATTATTGCCCTTATATAAATCCATGATATGCCCACATCTCGAATACTGTGTACAGATGTGGTCTTCTCACCTCAAAAAAGATATTCTAGCACTAGAAAAGGTTCAGAAAAGGGCAACTAAAATGATTAGGGGTTTGGAGAGGGTCCCATAAGAGGAAAGATTAAAGAGGCTAGGCCTCTTCAGCTTGGAAAAGAGGAGACTAAGGGGGGATATGATAGAGGTATATAAAATCATGAGTGATGTGGAGAAAGTGGATAAGGAAAAGTTACTTACTTATTCCCATAATACAAGAACTAGGGGCCACCAAATGAAGTTAATAGGTAGCAGGTTTAAAACAAATAAAAGGAAGTTCTTCACACAGCGCACAGTCAACTTGTGGAACTCCTTGCCTGAGGAGGTTGTGAAGGCTGGGGCTATAACAATGTTTAAAAGGGAACTGGATAAATTCATGGTGGCTAAGTCCATAAATGGCTATTAGCCAGGATGGGTAAAAAATGGTGTTCCTAGCCTCTGTTCATCAGAGGATGGAGGTGGATGCCAGGAGAGAGATCACTTGATCATTGCCTGTTAGCTTCACTCCCTCTGGGGCACCTGGCATTGGCCACTGTCGGTAGACAGGATACTGGGCTAGATGGACCTTTGGTCTGACCCGGTACGGCCGTTCTTATGTTCTTATGTTAGGAACAGATTAAACCATACCTGGGACCCTTAAAGAGAGCCCACATCTCCTGCCTGGGATACCTGTCCCCACCCCTCTTACCTTCACAGGGCTCCGGCATTTGAGCCCATGGCTTAATGAGATACTTTCAGCTGAAGATAGCCACCTCATTTCGGACAAGTTGAACACACTTTTGCTCTCCTTTATTCATGCAATAAAGACAAAAACATTAATAATAGTATTTCACTATCCTCGCTTTTAGTACTAAGGGAGCTGTACACCAGCAAAAGTTGAACACTTTGAGAAACACCTCTTTATCTACTGATATCAAGGGAGAGTAGGTGTGTTCATATAAATAGAGTTTGCTCCTCAAGTCTCTCCCTCTTCCAGGTAGCTGTCAGAGGAGAGTTCATTCAGACCCTATTTACATATGCTACTTTTTAAGTCCCACCTGAGAAATCTTCTCTGAAAGAAGATTCGTTATGCCAAAACTTTTCATTGTAATGCAAATATTACAAACCAAACTTTCATGTGATGCATGTATATTGAAAGCCAGCAGCAGAGTCATTTGAATCTCTACAGGAAGGAGCGTGGTAACTTTACTGCTTAATGGCTTATGCTTTAGAAAGTATATCAGAAGTACTCCACAAACTGTTTGTTATGGGTTTGTGCTATTAACTCTTTCTTCTGTGAACAGCTGTATGATACTCTCCCCAGAAGCTGCTTCTAACACTTACATTCAGAGTCATAACACAATCCCACTGCAATACCTGTGCAAGACATTCAAAAAAGTCATGAGAGACCAGAACCGCTAGTCTGTGTTTCAGCAAACAGAGCTGAGGTGCAGGAAAGTGTAATATTGGTTGTATGTAATTTACTGTCATCACCTCTTACACAAGAGTGGCTGAAATAACTTGCACATTCAGTTGGATATTAGTGCAAATCTAGCATTTACACTATTCACTCATTTGTGACACCAGCTCCTCCCCTGCCCCTGCCCAGCTGAAGTAACTGTCTGTGTTAGATTGTAACTTGCCAGATATCTACAGACCATTGCATGGGGAGAGGATTTAGGTCCTGTGAGGATGAAAAGAAGCCTGTGGATTATAAAACTCTCTGGATTCATTCAACTTTGGGCAGGCAAAAATCTTCAGTTTCTCTTGAAGGGATTCTTGGGGGTCAGAGTGTATCATCTGGGGCATTTGGTAAGGGAAAGTTAATAGAACTCGGTTCTGATTGAATGTACACATGTAAATCTAAAGTGATGCTGTTGAACTCACTGTTATTGAATTAAGCACCTGGTCCTAAGAATTTATCCCCAAAAACCTGCAAAGCGGCAGTGGCATCATTTAAACTCTCAGGAGAGGACAAAATTGTGTGTGTGTTTGTGTGAAGGTGCGCGTGCGTGTGCGTATGTAATGAGGCTGTCATAAACAGACAGTTAAGGGTTTATTCCTCTTTTACCTGTAAAGGGTTAATAAGTTACATAGCCTAGCTGACACCTGACCAGAGAAACCAATGGAGGGACAAGATGTTTTCAAAGAGGGAGGAGGGAAATCAGTCTTTGGTCTGTTCAGAAAAGTTTGTGCTGGCGTGAAGGATCCAGGAATCAGCCATCTAACATTTCTTAAAAGTAGTAAGTGTTTAGAGAAGTAATGTATTAGATTATGTGTATTTTCTTTTGTGACTCGTTTTGCATAGAGGGAGAATCAAATGGGGTTTCTTTGTGTAACTAAGGTTTTGCCCAGAGGAACATCCTCTGTGTTTTGAATCTGTTGTCCATGAAAGTAGCTTGCATGCTAATCTCACAGAGGTATTCCTTTCACCCTTTTCCTTTAATTAAAAGTCTTCTTTTAAAGAACCTGATTGATTTTTCCTTGTTTTAAGATCCAAGGGTTTTTTGGATCTGGGCTCACCAGGAATTGGTGGGAGGTGAATCAGTCTCAATCCTGCCAGGAAAAGGGGGATAAAGACTGGGGAAATATTTGGAGGGAAGATAGAGTTTCCAAATTATTCTCTCAAAAATGTTTGTTTAAACTAGTTGGTGGTGGCAGCTACTATATCTAAGCTGATAAATAAGCTATGGGGTTATCTCATGTAGGTCCCCATATCTTTACCCTAAAGTTCAGAGTGGGAGTGACACCTTGACAGAGGCAATGAAACACATTTATAAATAGCTTGAATGTAGGACACATAAATACCATTTTCACCATGCACGTGTGTCATGATATAAATCCCCACTCTGAACCTTAGCGTCCAAAAGGTGGGGTACCAGCATGAATCCCCCTAAGCTTAATTACCAGCTTAGATCTTGTAGTGCTGCCACCAACCAGGACTTGCAGTGCCTGGTAAACTCTGGTCCCCCCAAAACCTTCTCAGAGGACCCCAAGCCCCAGACCCCCTGGATCTTGCACAAGGAAAGTAAACCCTTTCGTCCACCGTTGCCTCTCCCAAGCTTTCCCTCCCTGGGTTACCCTGGAAGATCACTGTGATTCAAACTCCTTGAATCTAAAAACAGAGAGGAGTGCACCTTGCCCCCTCCTCTTTCCCCCTCCCCAAGAGGTAATACAGATTCAAGCTCCGTGAATCTAAAACAGAGGGATTCTACCTTTCCCCCTCCCTTCTCTCTCCCTATCTCCCACCAGTTCCCTGGTGAGTACAGACTCAATTCTCTTGAGCCTCAACAAGGGGAAAAAAATTAATCAAGTCTTAGAAAGAAAACTTCTCATAAAAAGAAAGAAAAAAAGTAAAAGTTGTCTCTGTAATTTAGATGGTAAATGTTACAGGGTTTTTCAACTTATAGACACTAGAGAGGAACCTTCCCCCCAGCACAAATACACATTAAAATCATTCCAGCAAAATACACATTTGCAAATAAAGAAAACAATCAAAAAGACTAAACCACCTTTGTACTTATCCTCACTATTTGAATAGAAAATTAGAGAGCCTGTAGGTACGACTGGTTAACCTCAGAATCCAGAGAGAACAACAGACAAAGAAAACACACAAACAAAGACTTCCCTCCACTGAGATTTGAAAGTATCTTGTCTTCTGATTGGTCTTCTGGTCAGGTGGTCCAGGTTCACTGCTTGTAACCGTTTACAGGTAAAAGACATTAACCCTTAACTATCTGTTTATGACAACTTGCCATGCATTTACCCACATGCCATGGTACAAAGGGCCAGAGTCAGAAGTGGAGGGCCAGAAAATGTGTGTGTATGAGGATCACATTTCTAAAATCACACAGTGCTCAAATAGGCTGTGGAACTCACAGTCAAAAGATATCACAGGGGCCAAGAGCTTAGCAGAATTCAAAGAATGATGGGCTCTTTATATGGGTAACCAGAAATTCCAGTTACACTAGTGAGACTTTAGAAAAAAAAAGTCTTGTAAGGGCTCTAAACCTTACTGATTTACATCACAAAATATGTCTACTAGTGGGTGCCAATGAAAACTTTTCCCTGGGAACAGTTTATCTCAGAGCTGCCTATTGCAGGGTTTCTTCCACCTTCCATGGAAACATCTGGAGCTGGCCATTGAATACTGGGCTAGATGCAGTGCAGGTCTGATCCAGTCTGGCCATGCCTATGTTCCTTTTGTTGCTGCAAATCCAAGACTATATATTTGCTGATCTTCCTTCAACTCCTAGGAGTCTCTAGATTTCCACTGAGAGCAGAAAGATGTCTTGTTAAATATCATCTAGTCTCCTGTTCTTTTTCCTTTTAGGAAGGAGAGTTCAAAACGCCTGGGACCTGCCCAGTACATTATGTCAGCTGTCAATGACACCAAATCCAACTCTAAAGTGTTCCTTCTGACTGGGATACCTGGGCAGGAAGATGTCCATCTCTGGATCTCTATCCCCTTCTGCTTAATGTATGTTATCTCAATAGTAGGAAATTCAGTCATCCTGTTCATTATAAAAACAGATCCTAGCCTCCATGAGCCCATGTACATTTTCCTTTCCATGTTGGCCGTCACAGACCTTGGCTTATCGATAACCACCATGCCAACAATACTGGGCATATACTTGTTTAACTCTAGGGAGATCAGCCTTGATGCCTGTTTTGCCCAGCTGTTCTTCATCCACTCACTGTCATTCACTGAATCCTCCATTCTCTTGTTGATGGCCTTTGACCGCTTTGTTGCCATCTGTAACCCACTGAGATACGCTTCCATCTTAACTCGTCCAAGAATAGCCAAGATGGGACTGATGTTTGTGTTAAGAGGGTTTATCCTAACATTCCCACTCCCCTTTCTCTTGAAGCGGTTCCAATACTGTCGAGCCAATGTCCTCTCCCATTCCTACTGCCTTAACCAGGAGGTCATGAAGATCGCTTGTTCAGATATCACAGTCAACAGCCTGTATGGTTTGTTTATTACACTCTTAATGGTGGGGTTGGATTCGCTGTTCATATTCCTCTCTTATGTGAGGATCCTCAAAACAGTGCTGAAAGTTGCATCCCCCACAGAATGCCTGAGGGCCCTGAACACCAGCGTCTCCCACCTCTGTGCTGTTCTCCTCTTTTACACACCAAAGATCAGCTTGTCTGTGTTACACAGATTCGGGAAGGGCTCTCCTCCATTGCTTCAGATTCTCCTGGGCTACGTCTACCTGCTGGTCCCGCCTCTGATGAATCCAATTGTGTACAGCATGAAAAGCAAACACCTTCGTGTGAGGATAATCAGGTTGTTTGTCAAGCGATGGGTCAGTTCATTACCTGGGTCCAGCGCTGGTTACATGGCAGATGAAAACCAGGGGACATCTATTCCATCCTGGACCCTTACATTCGAGATGACATAAGCTATTGATCTCCACTTTGGAGAGAGAGGTTCAGGCAGGATCTAAGGCCTGGAATAATGGGATAGGGGCTGCTCCTGCTTCCTGATGAGGGAGAACAGTGCACTTGGGGAAGATGACCAAGGCAGACAGCAACATTTACAAAATTACTATGTTCCTGCAGAGACTGGGGGAATGGTGGGGTATTGGCCAATAAAGAGCTGTATCGACGGTTGGAGCAGTCTTGATACAGTCAATAAGGAGACGGGCTGTGGATGTTGTTTTGCACTATAACTGGCCCATCCTTGGCCCATCTCTGCTTAAAAATCCAGGGGCCATGAAAAAAGCTGCAATGCTGTTGTGCTCTCACAGTCTTTCCCCTTCCTCTGGGTGCTGCGTAATCCATGGGTGTTGCACCAACTTTGGCCAGGCACTATTCAAGGGGCATGGACACCCACCCTTCCCCTACCCCCTTAGCCAACTCCTAATGACTGAATCATGTAAGAGACATGATTAACACCAGTACCCCAGGAGAAGACATTCACACAGCCCCAAGAGCAGCCCCCAGCCTCTAATTCTGCCCCCCCCAGGATGCATCCCCTTAGGGAAATTGTAGAATTTGAGGCTCCCCACTGAGGCCTGGGCTCCCAGGGCAGCTCTCACCACAGCCCAGATCTGGCCTGGCCAGAGGGCAGAACCTCAGGGGTAGTGGAGGAGCAAGGGAAGGGCCCACTAGAAAGTGATGGGGACAGGGTTCAGGGTGTCAGGGGAAGAGATTGGGCAGCGGGTGCAGCAAGCCTGAACCAACGCTGACCCCAGCCAGAAGGGTGGTGAGTGGCTCTTGAATAAAGGAGAATGGTGGGACTAGAAGTTAGTAGACCTTGTGTTTTGGAGAAGACTGAATAAATGCGACCCCACAAAGGGGGCTCTTGTTTTAAGTATCCCAGGCTGAGATTCAGTTATTGCAAGGATATTAGAGGAAAGGACAGGGCACCTGCAGGGCTACCTCAGATCACAAGGAGTCACTCTGGTGTGACCCCTGTGTGCATGGACTGGGCTAGAATTTTCCACGCTCTTGGAAGCCGTTACCACTGCGTGGAATTCCACCCAACACCCAAGCTGCTCTAAACTCTGCTGAGGCAAGGGGAGAATAGGCCAGTGAATCAAACTTCTGTAACTGGCTCCTTGCCATCCCCGCTCGCTGAGTCCAGCTGGGCCTGTCACCACTCACATGGCTGGAATGCTGCCTGTGATCTGTGCATTGCTCTGTGACTCAACAGAGCTGGGTTTGATTCCTTTCCCCTATGTGGCTATGCGCTATTGGCTGTCTCTGAGCCTCTGCACAGGTGGGGAATAACCTTGCCCTGTCTCACAGCAGTGATGGGAAGATATATACATTCAATGTGCTCAGATTCTCTCACTAGGGAGCTACATGGGACTCTAAGATCAGGGTGTGACTACTTCCCATATTCTTCATAAAAATATAGTTATAAAATGATTATAGCATATCTAGGATGTATTTTATGCAAGATGAATCATGTAAGGTGCCATTGGAAAGATACTGACTATGATTATCCTATTTGTATGCACGTTCCATTTCTGTCTCTGAAGTTAGGGAATATTGACTAGGTAACAATTACAAGTGTGTTTACACCTGGAGAACACCCACCAGGTATTATGCAATCAGCCTGGATGGGCCATAAGGGAGAACAATAAGAGTTTCGTATCAGAGGGGTAAGACCAAGGTTTGCCTGCTCTCGTGCTCCAGTCCAGTTAAAAGACTGAGCTGTAGCTTTGTTCTAGTCAAGTTACCTTCTTAGCTTTCAGATAGCATCATTTTTTCACTATTTCTCACCATATTTGAAAAGAGGATAAAAGCAAGAAACATCACCTATCAGTGTGCTTTTATCCGAACAGGCTTAAACTAAAACATTCTCAACCTTGAATTGATTACTCAGACCAGCGATGAGAACGATTAACTAACTGTACATTTATAAATGGCTAGCATAATATCTAACACTTAAGGTAACATGATGAAGTGGGTATTCATTCACCCACGAAAGCTCGTGCTCCAATACGTCTGTTAGGCTATAAGGTACCACAGGACTCTTTGTCGCTTTTTAATAGGAGTTTGAACATGCTAATCTCCCACCTTCCTGAGAAGCTTCCTGGGATGCTGTTTTGACACTGCAGCTTCATGTGATCATATCACATGGTATTGGACCCCATCTTGGCCTGCTGATATTGTTCCAAAAATAGAGGGTGGGGCTCAAACTGGGAAAAGAAGCATTCCTGCCCTGTGTAAATCCTATTTAAGGCATGGAATTGAGTTAATCAGGGTCGGTTCTTCACAGAATCCTCACCCAAAATGACTGCTGAAAACACCCAAGACTGATCTGGGGAAGAAAGAACTAGACCCAGGCTAGAAGGTGTCCAGCCTGTGAAAGGAATACCTGGAGTTCTACACTGCAAGCAAGAGCAGTTTGTTTTCAAGAAACTCTGCAACCTGCTTAGAAGGACAGTTAAGGATAGAAATTATTACTTGTAGCCAGTTCCTTTAGTGTATTAAGCTTGGTTTGAGTGTTCATTTTGTTTGCTGCCACTTATAATCACTGAAATCTATCTTTTTGTAGTTAGCAAACTTGTTTATTCTAAAACCCAGTTTGTGGAATTCATAATGGACCAGAGGAGCTGTGTGTATATTCCTCCACATTCAGGGAGGGACTGCTGGACAGTTCTCTGTGCAGTGCATGACAATACAATTTTGGGTTTACACTCTTGATGGGGTGAGTATTTCAGCGCCAGGCAATTCCTGAGCTGAGTCTTGCTGTGCAGAGCTGATCTCAGTGTCTGTGGCTTTCTGCAGCTGGATGTGTCCCTACCCGTGTGTGTGCTGTAGGAGGCTTGAGGGCCTGGCTCAGCAGGACAGTGTAAGAGAGCCCAGGCTGGTGGAACAGGCGGGCTCAGTGATACCCCAGTACATCAGGTGTCATCCCACAGGAGGGAGAGGTCTATCATACAGGGCTATGTCAGGGTTCCAAAGAGCAACACCTCTGACATTTGTCTATAAGAGGTTTCTTACCCTGTAACACGGACACAGCTGAGCACAATGGTGCCTGGGCCCAGGCTCACACAGGTTTCAGCACATGCCGCTTCCTCAAGAAAGGGGCAAACAGATGGGAAGATGCTCTCAGAGACACAGGGAAACTAGGCTGGGTCCCAATAGCTCCTTGGCTTCCCAAAAGAATGTAAACTGGGCCAGTTCTGTTCCTCTATCTCCAGAGCAAAGCCTGTCTAACTTAGCTTGTAGTGAGACGCTAGATGGATGAGTGTACATATGTGATAGCTGCTTGTTATTTTAAAACTATTTTATGTAATACTTTGTGCTGTTTACTAATAAACCTATTTGTTTTAAGGAAGCTGATTGCTCTGGTCACAAACACCCAAAGGGAAGCGACTGAGATATCCCATCAGACCTACTTGGTGATAAGTATTAGCATAGATGGGGTGTTGTTCCCAGATCCAAGAGTGGGACAATTGTGAGATTCCCTCCAAGACAAGATAGGACCTGTTTTAGAGGATAAAGAAACCATATATTTCAGTGTCAAGATTGATTCCCTACTCTGGCACTCTGAGTGCAGAAGTGGGGGCCCAAAAGGACTTTAAAAAATGAATACAGATCCTCCTGGCTTGGTTAGCAGTTCTGCCACCACCCAAGCGCAAAACCCCTTGGAGAGCTCAGGAAGGCACATTTGGGAATTCCTTCCTGTGGGGTACCCTCAAGCCCTTTCATTCCTCCTCTGGGAAAAGCTGAGAAAAGGGAAAAGAAAAAAAATCGGCTCTTGCTACCAGCTAACTGAAAACCAGGTGCACAGACCTCGTAAAATACAGAAATCCTGACAGAAATCCTTCCTCTTCCCAGGCACAGGACAGTAGCAGAAAAATATGACGTGGAACTTAAAGAGGTAAGAACTCTGCTACATGTTGTGCTGTCACATGTAAAAACCATCCCATCCTTTTGTGGCATCCTCCAAAACTACAGCAGCAGGTGGCTGGGATTTCCATGGGGTAATTCTGCCTAGTTGAAAAGAAATAATAAAAGATCAAGCTCGCTTGACGGTTCTGGTTTCAGGTCAGGATTTATTATTATTTTTCAGTCTTTACCATCGTGCCAGGGATGTGAAGGACACAAAGCAGGACATGATGCGCTTACAGGATAAAATAGGCCTTTGGAGGTATCTGGTGCATTTGGCCACGCTGAAGCTGTGCCCCAGCTGTATGGGCCTGGGGTGGGATGGGTCATAGGAGCTGGCTATACAGGGATCAGTCACTCAGTGCTTAATAATAATACCTAGCACTTGTCATCAGTACATCTCAAAGTGTTTTAAAAGACAGTCAGTGTTAGCACTCCCATTTTACATATGGGGAAACTGAGGCACAGGGTGATGAAGATACTTGGCCAAGGTCACCCAACAGACCAGGGGCAGAGCCAGGATTAGAACCCAAGTCTTGTTTGATGCTCTGTCTGCTCGATCACACTGCCTCTTTACATGCAGGCACCTCTGGGTGGGATGTTTTTGGCAGCTGTTTAACCACACTTAGAAATTTTGCACATGATTATGAGGCAAGAAGTGAAGCAACTGTCAGGCCAGCATTCTAGCAAGTATCTCAGGAATAACTTTACTGAAGTCAGAGGAGTTGGATGTAATGAGGCGCATAGCAGCTGTTCTCTACCTAGGGCTACCAGTAGCCATCCGGCGGCTAACCTCTGGGATATCCTTACATTGTTTTCCCCATTTGCCTTTGACAGAGAATCCCATTGGACGATGAGCCTGGCTCTGCCATAGCCTCACACCTCATGACACCTTATAAACCTGTGAAAAGTGGGTGCAAATGCTACCAGATTCACAGAGATGCTTTTTACACAGATGTGAATGATGGCATGGGTGCAGGGCCAGTGTGAACAAGCCCCCTCAGTCTTTATTTGGGATCCTCTTTCTCTGGAACCTCTGGACTATCCTCCTGCAGATCTGCTTGGTCTTCACGCCGTACACGATGGGGTTCATCATGGGTGGGACCAGCACATAGACATAGGCCATGAGGACGGGGACGAGGGGAGAGGCACTTTCCTCGAAACGATGGATCATGGAGATGCCAATCATGGGGATGTAAAAGATCAGGACAGCACAGATGCGGGAAACGAAGGTGTTCAGAGCCTTGAGGCACTCCTCCTTGGATGCAATGCTCAACACAGTCGTAATGATCATGACATAGGATAGTACAATGAGCAGCGCATCTAAGCCCATCGTGATGATGACCACAAACAAGCCGTAGATGCTGTTGATCATCCTGTTGGAGCAGGCCAGCTTCATGACATCCTGGTGCAGACAGAAGGAGGGGGAGAGGACATTGGGAAGACAATACCGCAGCCGCCGGAGGAGAATAGGGGTTGGCATTACCATGACCACGCTCCTCGCCATGAGAACCAGCCCTATCCTGGCAACAGTGGCGTTGGTTAAGATTGAGGCATACCTCAGGGGCTTGTGAATGGCCACAAAGCAGTCAAAGGCCATGGCCAGCAACACAGCTGACTCCATGACAGAGAAAGTGTGGATGAAGTACAGCTGGGCGAAGCAAGCATCGGCATTAACCTTCCTGGAATTAAGCAGGAAGATGCTCAGCATTGTGGGCAGCGTGGAAGCTGACAGGCCCAGGTTGGTGAGTGCCAGCATGCTCAGGAAATAGTACATGGGCTGGTGGAGGCTCAGCTCCGCCCGTATAATGAACAGGATGATGCAGTTCCCTAGGACTGCCACAATATACAAGGAGCACAAAGGGATGGCGAGCCAGCCGTGTGCTTGTTCCAGCCCTGGGATGCCCATCAGGAGGAATACTGCAGAGCTGGCTGAGGTGTGATTGAAAGCTGCCATGCTGCCGTGCCCGGGTCAGCGACACTGTTCCCTAGAACGAGAAGCAATTTTGTTATTAAAGCCATGATTGGGTGCCACAGAATCTATTCCCAACATAGTACAAATCCTTGAGCCAAACTCTTCCCAGGTGTACCTCCACTGATTCCCAAGCAATTGCTGCAGCAGTGAATTTGGGATTCGCTGTTACTGGAGAGAGAGGAAAAAAAAAACACCTGTTCCCTTTTAGAAAGGCATCTTGTTTAGCTTTGACTAGCTGCAAGGACCTTGTTGTATGAAGTTGTGCATTCTGTGCATCACTTATGATTTCTCCTGAGGCAGCAAAACCCCACCCTGTCATTGGTTAACTGACTCCATCACTGCTTCATGGGAACAAGAGATCAGAGCTGTGTACTTCTAATGTACTGCAGCTTCAATCAAGTTAATACATCTCTATTGTCTCATTCCAGAGCTCACATACTTTTCACCAGGGGCTGACTCCGGAGGTCCCTGCTCAGGAGAAACTTCCACTGCAATCCATGGGAGTAAGGACTCAGTGACCACCGAGAGAGGGTTTTGGAGCTGGCCCAGTGACACAGATGAGCCTGATCCTTACCCCTGAAAGACTGTTCAGCATTGGTGAATGGGTACTGAGAAGGTACTGAAGATACACTGTGGGTTCAAAGGTAGATGCCAGAAGCTAGGCACCCAAATCTGCATTTAGACACCCAGTTAAATCAGCCCTATTGCTAGTAGCGCAGCACACTCACAGCTCCCAGTGGCTTCCTGGAGTGGACCTGGGGGTATTCTTTGTACTGTTGGCCTGTGGGGAGCAGTTGCTTTTTTCCCTCCCTGCCCCACTACCTCCAGCACACACATATCCACCCCCTTCCCCTCACTCTTTCACAGTCCACGACACCATTCACTCTTTTCAAAGGAAATGAATTTGCATGGAGAACCTGAAACAGCAAGTTCGGCCTTTATTGCAAACTCTTGGTTTTAGTGAGAGCTGCAGATGGGGTCATCCTGGGTGGGCTCAGTTCTCCTCTCACATGCTACGAGCGATCCACTGAAGTCAAAGTAGCTGCACCAATGGACAGGTCCCGCAGCAGTGTTCCAAGACCCTCCTGGGGGCTTTTGGGGACTACACTCCCAGCAGTAGCAGCTTACGCCTTTTTTCACACACTGTAACATCCTGGCTGGCACCAACGTAAGGGAATGGAGTGTCAGAACCTTTGGACTGAAACTACCAGCCCCCTGTAGCCCAGTGGGCCAGCTTGCCTCTGTTACATTCGCTTTGCATTATACAGTACAAGCTTTGTTAGCCTGCACTTTAATATCCAGAAAACTCAGTTAACCGGCATCTGGGGCTGGAGCACTTGCAGGGTCCCAGCACTCAATAACTCCTCCTCCGCCCTCCTACAGTTTCTGAAACACCAGAAATAAGCTCAGGATGAAGGGAGAGGACCTGGGGCAGGGATGTTCGAGGGAAGAGGCAGGGCGGCTGCAGAATACCACGATTGTGGGCCAGGAGCACAGCACTGCAGCTGGCAGCAGGACCAGGTGTGCAGTTCCGTGGCTGTAGGGGGTTTTATCCAGAGCAATATCAGCCAACCATAGAACATGAACTGACACCAGGTTTCGGTCAGAACATCTGACCGCAAGGATGCCATGATAATGGATTGATGTACATGATAATGGGGTGAAATCATAAATACACTAACCTACAGAAGAAGGACATCTTAACATTACAAAATCTAATTTTACGATACTAATTCCCCCCTACTGTTAATCACACCTTCTTGTCAACTATTTGAAATGGGCCACCCACATTACCACTACAAAAGTCATTTTTTCTCCCTTGGTATTCTACTGTTATTTGAATTGTCTCATTAGACTGACTCCCCCTCGACCTGGTAGGGCAACTCCCATCTTTTCGTGTACTATGTATAATATATAAATATACCTGCTACTGTATTTTCACTCCATGCATCTGATGAAGTGGGTTCTAGCCCACAAAAGCTTATGCTCAAATAAATTTTTTAGTCTCTAAAGTGCCACAAGGACTCCTCGTTGCATCCCAGGGCAGCAGGATATAGAGATGTAGACTGCTGTTGTCATCATGAACAGGTCTGACTACCAAAAGGAGGCCTCCAGACAACTCTCCAACACCAAATTCTATAGGCCACTTCCCTCAGATCCCACTGAGGAATACACTAAGAAACTGCACCATCTACTCAGGACACTCCCTACACTAACACTGGAACAAATCAACATACCCTTAGAGCCCCGACCAGGGTTATTCTATCTACTACCCAAGATCCGCAAACCCTGAAATCCTGGACGCCCCATCATCTCGGGCATTGGCACTCTCACTGAAGGACTGTCTGGATATGTGGACTCTCTACTCAGACCCTATGCCATCAGCACTCCCAGCTATCTCCGTGACACCATTGATTTCCTGAGGAAACTACAATGTATTGGTGACCTTCCAGAAAACACCATCCTAGCTACCATGGACGTAGAGGCTCTCTACACGAACATCCCACACACAGACGGAATACAAGCTGTCAGGAACAGTATCCCTGATGATGCCACAGCACAACTGGCTGCTGAGCTCTGTGTCTTTATCCTCACACACAACTATTTCAAATTTGATGACAGTATATGTCTCCAGACCAGTGGCACCGCTATGGGCACCCGCATGGCCCCACAATATGCCAATATTTTTATGGCCGACCTGGAACAACGCTTCCTCGGCTCTCGTCCACTCACGCCCCTTCTCTACCTACGCTACATTGATGACATCTTCATCATCTGGACCCATGGGAAGGAAACTCTGGAAAAATTCCACCACGATTTCAACAGCTTCCACCCCACCATCAACCTAAGCCTGGACCAATCTACATGGGAGGTCCACTTCCTAGACACCACGGTGCAAATAAGTGATGGTCATATTAACACCACCCTATACCAAAAACCTACCAACCGCTATGCCTACCTTCATGCCTCCAGCTTCCATCCCGGGCACATCACACAAACCATTGTCTACAGCCAAGCACTGAGATACAATTGCATCTGCTCTAACCCCTCAGACAGAGACCAACACCTACAAAATCTCCACCAAGCATTCTCAAAACTACAATACCCGCACGAGGGAATAAGGAAACAGATCAACAGAGCCAGACATGTACCCAGAAGCCTCCTACTGCAAGACAAACCTAAGAAAGAAACCAACAGGACTCCACTGGCCATCACATACAGTCCCCAGCTAAAACCCCTCCAACACATCATCAGGGATCTACAACCCATCCTGGACAACGATCCCACACTTTCACACGCCTTGGGTGGCAGGCCAGTCCTCACCCACAGGCAATCTGCCAACCTGAAACATATTCTCACCAGTAACTGCACACCGCACCATAGTAACTCTAGCTCAGAAACCAATCCATGCAACAAACCTCGATGCCAACTCTGCTCAAATATCTACACCAGCAACACCATCACAGGACCTAACCAGATCAGCCATACCATCACTGGTTCATTCACCTGCACGTCCACCAATGTAATATACGCCATCATATGCCAGCAATGCCCCTCTTCTATGTACATTGGCCAAAATGGACAGTCGCTACGGAAAAGGATAAATGGACACAAATCAGATATTAGGAATGGCAATATACAAAAACCTGTAGGAGAACACTTCAACCTCCCTGGCCACACTATGGCAGACCTTAAGGTGGCCATCCTGCAGCAAAAAAACTTCAGGACCAGACTTCAAAGAGAAACTGCTGAGCTTCAGTTCACCTGCAAATTTGACACCATCAGCTCCGGATTAAACAAAGACTGTGAATGGCTTGCCAACTACAAAACCAGTTTCTCCTCCCTTGGTTTTCACACCTCAACTGCTAAAACAGGGCCTCATCCTCCCTGATTGAACTAACCTCATTATCTCTAGCTTGCCTGCATATATGTACCTGCCCCTGGAAATTTCCACTACATGCATCTGATGAAGTGGGTATTCACCCATGAAAGCTCATCCTCCAAATCATCTGTTACTCTATAAGGTGCCACAGGATTGTTTGCTGCTTTTACAGATCCAGACTAACACGGCTACCCCTCTGATACTTGAATTACATGAATTCAGGATCTGGCTCATTGATATGAGTGGTGCTACACTTGTTTACACCAGCTAAGGATCTGGTCCTTGGAGCTCAACAGAACTAGATCAGTTTACACCAGCTGATGATCTGATCCATTGATATTACTGGAGCTAGGCCAATTTACACCGGTTGAGTATCTGGTCCATTGACATCAGTGGTGCTACACGCGGTTACACCAGCTGAGGATCTGAATCGAAACTATTAAATCATAATAAGGGCATCTATATCCTTTAATGTGCTATGTTCTTAGTTGTTAATTCTCAGTGTTCTTCTCCAATCACCACTCCTGCAACCTCCTCCATTTGACAAACTGGTTTTGAAAAATTTAAGCTCCCACATAAACATCTGTCCACTTCTAAAGAACTGTCTGGAGAGCTCTGACCTGTGCAGTTAGCTCCCTAATCTCTATGTGTTCTTTTCTGTTTCATTTAATATTTTTCACCTGCCTCCTCACATCCCATGGTTCAACCAGGATTGGGACTAGAAGAGCAGAGATCCTTCGGCCTGGAAACGTCCACAGTTAAAAGCAAGACCCAGTGAGCTTGAGCTAAAAGACCAGAGGCTTTAGCTGAGAGCTGTAACAGACCTATATCAGGATCAGGAACAGAGGGAAATGTCACACACAGTGCCCCATGTGTTATACAAGCTCTCCCCCTTCCTGGGGCTTAGTTTTCTTAATGCAGAAATTAGCACTAATCAAACAGGAAGTTTAGCTCAAACCTCCTCTATAGGTTGCTTTGTTCATATGGATCCTTCCTTCTGGCTGCTCAGCCCACACCCTAGATCCTCTCTTCCCACACAACCTCTCCCTTCTCTAAAACAAAGGAAAACATTTGCTCCTGTTTCAAATGTAGTCCCAAATTTCTAGTCCAAGCAATTACCTTTCAACAGCACTGGTACATTCATAGAGCTTAATACCAGAAGTGGCCAGAGGGACAGGGGAGGAGGGAGAAGAGAGCAACAACGTGAGTGGACAGGGAGGAGAAATACTGGGTGGAGTGAAGGAGCAGGGAGATAGAATGCAGGAGGGGCAGGCGATTGAGTGGGGGCAGTAAGGATGATAAGGAAGTAAGGGAGGGACAGAACAGCAGGAGAAATTCACTGGACCCAGTCTTTCCCATCCCGGCTCTCCACTTTCCTGATCATGGCCTTGAGGGTCCTATTGAACCTTTCTACAAGACGGTCTGTTTGTGGGTGGTATACAGTCCACAGGGCTTGTACATGGAGCAATGAACAGAGATCTTTCATCAACTTGGATACGAAAGGTGTCCCTTGATCAGTCAGTATCTCCTTGGGTAGCCCAACCCGGGAAAAGATCTGTACTAGCTCCCTAGCTATTGTCTTGGAAGCAGTGTCGCGTAGCGGGACAGCTTCCAGGTATCGGGTTGCATAGTCTAATACAACCAGCACATGTTGGTGGCCCCAAGCTGTCTTCTCTAGGGGCCCAACAGATCCATGGCTTTGCATTCAAATGGTACCTCTATTATTGGAAGAAGTATCAAAGGGGCCCATAAGTGTGGGCGAGGGCTATGTAGCTGACACTCTGGACAAGAGGTGCAGTATCGCCTGACATCTTCATGTACTCCTGGCCAGAAAAACCTCTGCAGGATCCTGGCCTGGGTTTTCTCTACCCCTAAGTGTCCTCCAAACAGGTGACTGTGGGCGAGGCTCAATATGGCTTTTTGATGTTTTCGTGGCACGAGAAGTTGATGTATCTCCTGCTCCTGCATTTGCACCACACGGTACAGGAGATCTTTCTTTCCTATAAAGTAGAGTCCTGGACCCCAGACCTTCCCCTCCACTGGTATCCCATCTATCTCAGCCACCTCTTTCCTGATGTTATCATATCTAGGGTCCTCTGCCTGGTCCCGTCCCAAAGTCTCTATCCCAGGACTAACCTGCTTGAGCTCTCAGGGTCCGGCTTCTGCTTCTTCCAATGGCTCATTGCCATCATGGCTGGGGCCAGCCTCTGGCTCACCTTCTGTGTTGGTAGTTTCTCTGATGGCTGCTCGTGTCTATCTGCCTACTAGCGCGGTCTTCTGGCCCTAGGTCAGGATCCGGGTTCCCAAAGCCTTCGCGGCCTTCCTTTCTTTTTTTGTCTTCCGGGCCTTTTGGGGGGCTGAGAATAGATCCTGAGAAAACTCAGAAAACATTGGGGGTTGACACCCCCCAATGATGAGTCACTGCCAACAGGGTCTCCACTTCTCTCCAGCCTTTCCAGGAGTAACTTATCAAACCCTGGATAGTCACTCCCAATAACTACAGGATATGGGAGTTTAGGAATTACGCCCACTGTCACCTTAATGGGGTTCCTCTGAACCTCTATCTCCACTGGGATGGTGGGGTAATGGCTCATGGCCCCATGAACGCATGTCACTGCTATGTGTTTGGCTTGTAGCAGCTGGCTACTTTTTACCAGCTTACCCGATATAAGGGTGATAGCACTTCCACAGTCCACAAGTGCTGTAGTCTCTGCTCCATTTATCTTCACCAGCCTGGTGTAGTTATGTGGGGCTAACGCGATGCCCGCAAGGTGGATAAAGATGCATGGGACCTCCCAATCCCCCAAGTTGCATTGCATAGGCTCCTCGGTGCTGGGACACTGTGCTGCTATGTGTCCCCACTCCCCACATGAATAACACCTATAATTGTTTCTAATTATTCTCCTATGATGTGGGCTAGGGGGTTTAGTCCCAGGGTTCCCCCCACTCAGGCCAATCCTTTCCTTCTGGAGTCTCTGCTGGATTTCAGCCCTCCTCTTCCTCCACCACCTAGGACTCCCCAGGGATTTGGCTGTCCCACCTTCCAGGGCTGGGGTTGGGTGTTTGCTATGAAAGGGGCTTTCCTTTGGTAGTTCGGTCAATTCCCTGGCTGTCATGCTTCTTTCTACCAGCGTGATCATCTCGTCAAAGGTGGACGGATCTTTCTGGCCTACCCATTTGCGGAGATCTGGTGGCAGTGCCCTCATGTACTGGTCAATAACCAGAACCTCTAGGATCTCTTCTGGACTCCGGGACTCTGTTTGCAACCACTTTCGTGCGAGATGGATGAGGTCATACAATTGGAACAGCGGGGTTTTGTCTTCCTGGTACCTCAAGTCATGATAATACTGGGCCCGCACTGCGATTGTTACTCCAGATCTGGCCAGGATCTCTGCCTTCAGCTGGGAGTAGTCTGCTGCAGCCTCTTCAGGCAGATCATGGTAGTCCTTCTGGGCCTCCCTACAGGAATGGGGCAAGGATGCCAGACCACTGATCTCGAGGCCAGGCCTCCCATAGGGCTGTCCTCTCAAAGGCCAAAAGGTATGCCTCTACATCATCCTCCCATGTCATTTTCTGCAGCCAATGGCTAGCCCGTATGAGCCGCGTCCCATCATGGCCACGGTTCAACTCTGTGAGGGTCTTTACCTGGTTTACCAGTTCCCGCAACATAGCTCGGTCTTGAGCAGCTTGGTCCATCAGCAGGCGATTAGTCTCTTGTTGCAGCCACACTGCTTCTTGCTAGGTGGCTGCCTGGACACGGGTAGCCTCCTGCTGGGCTGCCATGGCTTGTATCAGTGCCCG
This sequence comes from Gopherus evgoodei, assembly GCF_007399415.2. Classification (NCBI taxonomy): domain Eukaryota; kingdom Metazoa; phylum Chordata; order Testudines; family Testudinidae; genus Gopherus; species Gopherus evgoodei. The sequence goes on from NW_022060085.1 coordinate 240,921, forward strand.
CACTACGTCATCCATTGTAGTGACAAAAAAAAATTAACCCTCTCTTTTTTTTTTTTAATCACCCTCCTTCTTCCGCCACACTGTGGACACCAAAAATCCCACCTGTGACACCAGTTGTGACAAAGTTCCTCCTTTACCTTGGTGGGTCCTGTGCTTATTGGCGGATTTGCTCACCTCAGTGATCTTCCCCTCTAGTGGAACCCACAGTCTGGGTCAACTCCTTCTGTGTCTGATCAGGAGTTGAGAGGTTTGGGGGGAACCCAGGCCCGCCCTCTACTCCGGGTTCCAGCCCAGGGCCCTGTGGATTGCAGCTGTCTATAGTGCCTCCTGTAATAGCTGCATGACCGCTACAACTCCCTGGGCTACTTCCCCATGGCCTCCTCCAAACACCTTCTTTATCCTCACCACAGGACCTTCCTCCTGGTGTCTGATAATGCTTGATTGTCTGATAATGCCTCATTCCTCCAGTAGCACACCCTCTCAGTCTCAGTTCCTTGTGCCTCTTGCTCCCATCTCCTCACATGCACTTCCTCTCCTCTGGCTCCTCCCCGCCTGACTGGAGTGAGCTCCTTTTTAAACCTAGGTGCCCTGAATAGCCTGCCTTGATTGGCTGTAGCTGTTATAATCAATGTAGCTATCTCCAGTGTCTTCTAGAAAGATCTTAATTGGCCCCAGGTGCCTTGATTAACCTGGAGCAACTGCCATTTGGTTACCACGGTCCTAGGGATTTGTTTAGCCTGGGGCTAACATACCTGTTCCTCAGTACTTTACTGTAGCCATCTGGCCTTGCCCCATCACAACTGGTATGCCCTGAATATGAAATTTTGACATTGTAATTTGACATTGTAAACTGAATTCTAAAGGAACTTTTTGAAACTTCGAAGCTCACCATCTGTGTGATGAATCTGCACATCAATGAATTGAACTCATGTCTGAATGTATAGAAATATTTTAATCATACTCTCTTCTGTTTTTTACTAAATTTCAGTTTAGTTAATGAGTGTCTAGCTGGTATCTCAGAAGTAAATCTGGCATTAGATAAGGCTCAGGGAAATGTTTCTCTGTAGAAAATTACTGTGCAGAACTGTAACAGTGAAGGAAATGTTCCTGTGTTTGTTGGGGTAATGACTTGCCCATGAAGGGAGCTATCCCAATCTCCAAGCAATTGTCCTTAAACAGTCATGTGTGCTGGAACAGGGGGAAAGGATATTCCAAGTTGTTTGCCTGTTAAAGGCGAATGTTTCCCCAGCTGAAGGTCCTTTCAGCTGAGTGAGAATCCCTCATTTGGGAGAGGTTAAGCACAGTTCTCCTCACCTTTGTTCTTACAATAAAGAAAATAACATTGATAACAACATTTCCCTACCCCTGAATTCAGTACGATGGTGATTTGTAACCCAGCACCAGCCAAAGTAGATCACTTTGAGCAACACCACTATCTGCTGAGTATCTAGGAAGACTAGGTGTGTTGATGTAAATACCATTTGCTTCTGAAGTCTCTTCCACTCCCAGCTAGCTGTCAGGGGGAACTCATTTAGACCTTGCTTACAAAGGCTTATGCACTGAACAATATGCCAGGGTCGCGTGCCAGAAAAGAGGACTGGACTCATTTTTGATCATGGCTCTGCAGCTTTTTTCATGGCATGTAGATTTTTAACCAGAGCCTTGAAAGTGACAGGCCAGGTCTAATGGGAAACAATAGCCACATCCATTCTCTTTATTAACTGCATGAACAGGAATTCTGAAGTCAGAGCAGCCAAGGATATGGCTTTTTATGGGCCAACATCCCACCAGTCCCCTGTCTCTCCAGAAACACAAGAACTTTGTTCATGTCACTGCCTCCCTTGGTCTCCTTCCCCCATTGCACTGTCCTCCCTCACCAGCGGGTCAGGACATCCATCTCCCATTGTGCCAGGGCTTAGACCTCATCTGAACCTCTCTACAAAGTGGAGATAAGTAGCTCATATGTTCTCAGATGGAACGGTCCAGGATGGAATAGGTGGTTGTGGTCCATCTTTTTTGTCTCCTAAGTCACCAGTGCCATAGCCAAGTGATGAACTGACCTGTCACTGGAAGAACACCCTGATTATTCTTTCATGAAGGTGTTTGCTTTTCACGCTGTACACGACTGGATTCATCAGAGGCGGGACCAGCAGGTATACATATCCCAGGAAAATCTGAAGCGAGTGAGAAGAGCTATTCCCAAATCTGTGTATCACAGGCAAGCCAAGCATTGGTGTGTTGAAAAGCAAGACAGCACAGAGATGGGCCACGCAGGTGTTCAGGGGCCTGAGGGACTTCATGTGGGATGTGATGCTCAGCACTGTTCTGAGGATCATCACATAAGAGAGGCAGATGAGCAGCGAGTCTAACCCCACTGTTAACAATGCAATAGACAAGCCATAGATGCTGTTGACTGTGATATCTGAACAAGCTAACTTCATGACCTCTCGGTTCACACAGTAGGAATGGGAGAGGACATTAGCTCGACAGTATTGGAACCGTTTCAAGAGAAAGGGGAGTGGGAATATTAAGGCCACTGCCCTTAGCACACACACCAGTCCCATCTTGACTATTTTTGGGAGGGTTAAGATGGACGCATATCTTAAAGTATTGCAGACCGCGACAAAGCGGTCAAAGGCCATCAAGAAGAGCATGGACGATTCAATGTATGAAAGCGAGTGGATGAAAAACAGCTGAGCAAAACAGGCATCGAGGCTGATCTCCCTAGATTTAAACAAGAATATGCCTAGTATCGTCGGCATGGTGGTTACCGATAAGCCAAGGTCTGTGACGGCCAACATGGAAAGAAAAATGTACATGGGCTCATGGAGGCTTGGATCTGTTTTTATAATGAACAGAATGACTGAATTTCCTACTATCAAAATAACATACATTAAGCAGAAAGAGATAGAGATCCAGAAATGGACATCTTCCAGCCCAGGTTTGGATTTGGTGTCATTGACAGCTGACACAATGTACTGGGCAGGTCCCAGGGGTTTTCAACTTTCCTTCCTGAAAGGAAAAAGAACAGGAAACTCGACTATATTTAACAAGACATCTTTCTGCTCTCAATGCAAGTCTAGAGACTCCCAGGATCTCAAGGAAGATCATCAAAAACATAGTCTTGGATTTACACCACTGATGGGAAGATAGACACTGCCAGACTGGATAAGACCTGTACTCCATCTAGCTCAGTAGCCAGTTTCCGATGCTGGAGAGAAAGGGGGAAGAAGCCCTTCAATAGGCAGCTATGAGATAACCAGCTTCCAGGGAAAGTTTCCTCCTGACACCCAGCACTTACACATATTTTGTGGTGTAAATCAGGAAGGTTTAGAGCCCTTCCTATACTTTATTAAAAACAATCCTCACTGCTGTAATTAGATTTTCTGGTAACCCATATAAACACCCAGTTCCTCTACACCAGCCACACTATCACAAGAACTAACCAGATCAGCCACAACATCACTGGTTCATTCACCTGCACGTCCACCAATGTAATATACACCATCATGTGCCAGCAATGCCCCTCTGCTATGTACATTGGCCAAACTGGACAATTCTTACGTAAAAGGATCAATGGACACAAGTCAGATATTAGGAATAGCAATATACAAAAACCTGTAGGAGAACACTTCAACCTCCCTGGCCACACAATAGCAGATTTAAAGGTAGCCATCCTGCAGCTAAAAAACTTCAGGACCAGACTCCAAAGAGAAACTGCTGAGCTTCAGTTCATTTGCAAATTTGACACCATCAGCTCAAGATTAAAGTAAGACTGTACTGAAGAAATCTGTATGTTGGATACTGTTATTTATCTTTGACCGTATGTGCTGTATTGCTATAATAAGAGCATGTTTCGATTTATGAGGCATCCTAGTTCACCTACAGATTGTCGTCTTATCAGTGGAAGGATTTTTTTGTTCAGTATGAACAGCTTTACTACACTGTGGTGTCTTTCCTCCACTTTGGAGCGACTCAGGGTACTGGCATCCCCAACTGTCCCAGTTTGCATATTTGTGTTGTTCTCCACAGGGGGGAGTTCCGCTCTCAGAACAGACTGAACCTTCTCACTATCCCTGCAATACAATGGAATTATTATGGTTACGGGTGTAACCGAAGTTTGGTGGGTTACACTCAGGCCAGGCCCTTGTCTCCGGCTCTTTAACAGAGCACTGACTCTGCTCTCCCAGGAGCCCCTCTCTGCCTGAACACGGGTTGCTTTTACAGGCCCAGCTCACTAGATGACATCTACTCTGTCTTTCCATCCAGACTCCAAGGAGGACTGGAGAACTGAGCAGGATTATGACATCACAGGTGTCAAGGAGGCTGAACAGCTGTAACATAAGAATGGTCACACTGGGTCTGACCAAAGGTCCATCTAGCCCAGTATCCTGTCTTCTGACAGTGGCCAATGCCAGGTGTTTCAGAGGGAATGACCAGAACAGGGAATCATCAAATGATCCATTCCCTGTCATCCATTTCCAGTTTCTGGTAAACAGAACCTAGGGACACTCAGAACATGGTGTGGCAGCCTGGCCCATCTTGGCTAATAGCCATTGATGACCTATGTTTCATGAAATTATCTAGTTCTTTTTTTGAACCTTCTCATAGTCTTGGCCTTCCCAACATCCTCTGGCAAGGAGTTCCCTGGCTTGACTGTGCATTGTGTGAAGAAATACTTCCTTTTATTTCTTTTCGACCAGCTGCCTATTCATTTCATGTGGTGACCCCTAGTTCTTTTGTTCTGAGAAGGAATAAATAACACTTCCTTATTTTTTTTTTCCAAACAAATCATGATTTTATAGACCTCTATCATATCCCCTGTAGTTGTCTTTTCTAAGATGAAAAGTCCCAGTCTTATTAATCTCTCCAACTATGCAAGCTGTTCCACACCCCTAATCATTTTTGTTGCCCTTTTCTGAACCTTTTCCAATTCCAAGATATCTTATTTGAGATGGGGAGACCATATCTCCATGCAGTATTCCTACGCTTTGTTTCCTATGGTTCAGCCAGTTACTGATCCATGAGAGGACCCTTCCTCACTCAAGAACTCAGATGCAACCTGCTGTGAGAAACTCGTTTTAACAAGGATGCCCCTGTGCCAACACAGGCTACAGGTCAAAATGTGTAACTTCAATAAGAACGGTATTGGAAGAGCCCAAAAGAACCACTACAGGAATGTATTGACTATGACCCATTCCTTCAGATGCACTGTGGCCTAGTGGATAGAGCACTAGATGGAACTCAGAAGACTTAAGTGGTAGTCCTGGCTCTGCTACTGTTGTGCTGGGTGACCTTGGGGAACTCATTGCGCTTCTCTGTGCCTCAGTTTCCCCTCTCGAAATGGGGGCTAATGCTACAGACCTCCTTTTGAAAGTGCTTTGAGGTCTACTGATTGAACATGTTAGATACGAGGTAGGGCTCTTTATTATTTTATGATATAGGGTGCTTCTCTTAAAGCTCCCACTGCTGGAGTCAAGTAATTTATTTGAGAATCTCTGCTCTTTCTTTTATTTTATTTGTTAGCCAATTTGAAGCCCTGATAGTTGCAGAGAGAAGCTGGAGAACGTGAATTGAGTGCAACTTAGCGGCTCAGCCACCAGAAGGCAAATGAAAAGTTCCCCAGATGAATATTTTTGGAAGATCTCATTATTTTGAAGCCAATCTCACGATTTTGGTGGGGTACAGCTCATGGTGTTGGAATGCTTGGGCTGGCAATACCATGAAAGCTTTTCTGCACACGTAGCACTAGATAATCACATCAGGGCTGCTTCTCACTTCAGGCTGGGAGATTCTGCTTCAGTCACAGGGGGTTTAGGAGTTCCCACAAGTAGGGAAAAAATGTCCCTTGCCTGAGGGCTTGAGAGTCAAAGATCGGAAAAGACCCAGGGTTTTCCTGGGAAACCTGATGCCCTCTCTCCTGACTTATTCTGAGCTCAGCAGCTCAGCTCAGTTTAATGGTTGCCCCATCCCATCTCCTGATCTAAGTACAGCATTGACACCTCACAGACAAGAGGGAGATTGCAGGAGGGCAGCCCCATTGTGACCTAGACATGACATCAGCGCCTGCCTGATGCCAGAGCAGCAACCTGCCCTCAGGTGTAGCCTGGGTAATTGTTGCTGGTTTGAGAGTGTCTGTGTTGAGAGTGTCTTAGTGTTTGAGCCCGGGGAAATGAGTTCACTCCTCCGCTATCTCAACTCTGCCTCCTGCCTAGAGTTCCTGAAATTCATGCTGCTCTTTCTGGTCTGTTATGCTGTGATAAGGCTCGCCAGATCTGAGGTAAGTGAAACTCCTACAGAGATGGAAAGGCTGGACTGATGCCAGCTGAATGCAGGAACCAAATATAAGTATTTTAAAATCAGCGGGCTTGGATCATCTCCACCCAAGAGTCTTCAAAGAGCTGGCTCAGGAGGTTATTAGTCCACTGATGTTAATTCTGTAACCAGTTTTGGATTCCTGAGGGAATTCCAGAAGACTGGAAGTGTGCTAATGTTTTTCAATATTCAAAAAGGTATGGGAGGTTGACCCGGCTTCTTATAGGCCACTTAGCCTGAAATAATGGACAAACTGATATGAGAATTAATCAATAAAGAATTAAAGGAGAGGAATATATTTAAAGCAGGTTAACAACGTTTTATGGAAAATGGACCATGTCAAACATAGATGTGACAAACTTAGAGTTTTGTAAGGTGTCGTTTTTCATAGATTCCAAGGCAAGATGAGCCCATTGTGATCTTCTAGTCTGACTCTCCAGTCTAACACATGCCAAAGAACTTCCACACAATAATGCCTATTGCATACCTTTTATTAAAATGTCCAATCTTGATTTTAAAAACTGCCATGATGGAGAATCAATCTACCATGACCTTGATAAATTGTTCCAATGGTTAGTTCCTCTCACTGTTAAAAATGGACGCCTTATTTCCAGTCTGAATTTGTCTAGTTTCAGCTTCCAGCCATTGGACCATGTTAGACCTTTCTCTGCTAGACTGAAGAGCCCATTTGTAATTATTTCTTCCCCATGTAGGGATTTATAGACTTTTCCTCAAACCACCCTGAACCTCTGTAAGCGACATTGACTGAGCTCCTAAAGTGTATCATTACAAGGCATGTTTTCTAATCCTTTCATCATTCTTATGGCTCTTCTCTGAACCCTCTGCAATTTATCAACATCCTTCCTGAATGTTAGACACCAGAACTGGACACAGGATTCCAGCAGTGGTTGCACCAGTGCCAAATACAGAGGTAAAATAACCTCTCTCCTCCAACTTGAGATTCCCCTGTTTCTGCATCCAAGTACCGCAGGACATTTGGATTAAAAATTAGCACTGTACAAAATATCAATGGAGCACAAGTTAAACGGATTGGGAACAGGCTAATGGAGAACTGACAGATCTCAAAAAGTAATTGTCAAAGGGCTCATCGAATGTGGGTGTTTCTAATAGGGCTCTGCAGGGATCAGTACAAGGTCTGATGCTAGTCAATATTTTTTCAATGACTTGGAAGTAAATACAAAATTGCTGCTGATCAAAATGTGCTGATGAGATGAAGATTGGCAGAATGGTAAACAATGATGAGGACAGGGCGGTCATACAGAGAGTTCTGGAGAGTTTGTTTGGCAAATGGGGCTCATTCAAACAAAATGCATTTTTACACAGCCCAGCACAGAGTGATACATCTGGGAACAAGGAGGGCATATTCAGCTTTGGATTTAACCATCTTTAGTTTGTATCATCTGCAAATCTGGCCACTACTTTGTTTCCCCCCTTTTCTAGATCATTTATGAATATGTTGAACAACTCTGGTCCCAGGACAGATCCCTGAGGGACCTTGCTATTTATCTCTCTTCATAAACTCACCATTTATTCCTACCTTTTGTTTCCTATCTTTAAACCAGTTACTGGTCCATGTGAAGACCTTCCCTCTTATCCCATAACAACTTACTTTGCTTAATAACCTTGGATGAGGGATCTTGTTAAAGGCTTTCTGAAAGTTCAGGTACACTATATCCACTGGATTTCCCTTCTCCACATGCTTCTTCACCCCTGTGACATTACGCCCCATATTCTTCATAGAAATATTGTTCTATGAATATGGCATAACTAAGGTATGTTTTATGCAAGATGGGTCTGTCCCTGCCTGCAGGTATATGGGATCTTGGGGAGCAATTACCACACAGGTGGGGTGCAAAATAAACTTTATTAAGAAAATGCAAAAACAGGGAAAATTTAATAGTGAGGGGTATGGGGTTTGTTAAGGTAGGCAATTGGGGAGGGAGTTCTTTTAGTATAGTATAGGGGGTTTCAATAGTGGGGTACAATACAGTGGGGTACAATACAGTTGGGTACAATACAGTTGGTAACCAACTAACACTGAAGTATAAATGTAACAGGTAGCTAACAATTTCTAGGTAAAGGGTGTGTCACAGCAGCATATAACCAACTAACAGTTATGGGTAAAATGTGTTAAATAACCAACAACTTTAGGTAAAAATGTGTCACAGTGGTGTAAATATAAATGTGAGGTGTGTGAGAGAGAAAAAGGGTAACCAATGGGGTTTTATGCTAGACTTCAGTAATACAATTGAGGTTTGGCAGCAGTAGGAGAGGGGTGAACACGTGGGGGAAGGGATTAAAAGAGAGAGAGAGAGAGAGAGAAAGGCAGTGGTAGAGGAATGAGGTTAGAGGATGGGGGAAGAGGAGCACGTGGTGGAGCAGAAACCAAAGATAGAGGCACTACAGAGGGAGATTTAAACTCAGGGAGACACAGAGAGCAGACAGGCTGCAAGTTTAAACAGCAGAGAGACTGCAATGAGTGACTGGGGAGCTCGGGGGGGGGAATTGGGGCAGTGGGAAGACAAATTTAAATAGTAAAACCTTATCTATCCCCTAACTTAATCAAACTTATATAAAATGACAAGCAGCTACAGAATACAACCAGGCAATGATTTTCTAAACTTATCTTAACCAACAATTAGGCAACACAACAAATATCACAGAAACTTACAAGCTCTACAATCTTAACAAACTATGACTTATTAAAAAAAAACAAGACTATGGTGCACCTTATGCTATGGGGAGGTTACAGAGGGCAGAGTGGTATGTATCCAGGACCCAGCTCCAAAGGAAGCCAAGGGATGGTAGCTACAGCGGTGGATACAGCTGAAAGCAGAGAGCCCCAAGGCAAAGCCCACAGGAGCAGAGCTTAGCAGTGGCAAAGAGCCCTGTAGTTTAAGAGAGGTTTTAAGACACAGACCAAGGTTTAGCTTGAGTCTGTGTGCTGGGGAAACAGAGCCAGCAGCTAAAATAATAGAAAGTTAGAAAGTTTTACAGAGGGATTCTTACCAGTCCCCAAGGCAGCAGCAAAGGCAGAAGCAGCAGCAACATCAGAAGAGGCAAGGAGGGTTCGGTACAGTCTCAATAATCAGGAGATCTCTCAGGTAGCAATTCGTTTTTCGTGGGGGGGGGGGTTCAAAAACGGGGGTACGCTCAAAAATAAAACGAGAGCGGAGAAAGGACCCCCAGAACTCCTGGCTGATCAGACCAGGCAGCAATGCAGGAACCTTTCTGAGGTGTGTTTCAAAAATGTCTGGTTTTAAAGGCAAACTTGGGCAGTTTCCCACCAGTAATCCTGATAGGCTCCCTCTGTCACGGGGGAGGGGGCACAGGGGAAAAACTGAAGGTAAGCCCAGAGACATGCCTGGACATAGTCCTGTGCAATAGGTGACTCAAGAGCACATGAGACTATGACTCATGCCCAGGATCTTAAACCACAATAGGCCTTGCAGCTCTGGACATTGCCTACCCTACACCAAGCCCAGGTTCAACGAGGTGATAACAGGACTAACCCTTTGAAAAGGGCAGTGGTCCCATTTAGCATGCAGCACAAGTGGCCATCCCTTTGAGAAGGGCAATGGCTCTTGTTAAACAACTTAAGGGGCCCTCCCTTTGAGAAGGGCAGTGGCCCTGGTAAACAACTTAACAGCCAGGAAAGGGCGGCCACAGGAGAACAGAAAACAAAATGGAGTCTGGGGAAACAAAATGGAATAGGGGAATAGCTGTAACTGACATGCCCCCCTGGCCGACCTGAACGGGCTGTGAGGGGGATGTCCCATGCAAAGACCAAAAAGGGAAAAAAAAAAGAGGAAAAAAAAAAGGTTTTACAAGTCATCGTCTTCGTAGTATGGAGGTGGTGGTTTGCTGCTGTCCAAGGGGATGGAGGAATACCTCACCTGCAAAGGCAGGGCTGACACAACCTTATGAATTAGCTGCTTGACCACTGCTATCCCCAACAGAAAGGCCACAAGAACAATAGCCACAGTGATAAGCCACTGCTTGATGGACTGAGCCCAGGTCCCCAACCCCGAGCTGGACCACTGAGCTTGCCACCAATCCCACTGCTTACGCTCTTTACGAATCTGGACGGCGAGGGAGGATAGTTGGTCAGCCACGGCTGAGACATTGTTCCACCCAGGCTGAAGGCGCAGGCAACATTGTCCTTTAAAGCGAGGATCGAGGTCCTCCAAGGCGACACAAAAGTCCTTCTGTAGGATGGTCTGGATCAGAAGACGGTTCTGCTCGGCGTAGTTGGCTAGGATAGTGAGGGCGTCGCTGGTTCGACGAAGTCCTTCTGCTGTGATGTTGGTGAGGGCTTCCAGACCAAGCGACAGTCCACGGATTTGCTGTAAAGTTAAACTGTATGAGAGGGGGTTAAACTGTATGTACCCTCCTATGACCATCTCGGTGGCTGACTTGAGTCGCTCCCATGCGGTGGCTGTTCGTCGTTTGCGTGGTGAGGAGAAGAAGGGGCGACGGTGGTGAAAGAGCCCTCCTCCCTTTATGACGAGTTGCCCGATGGCACATACCCCCTTTGGGAATGCGGGTAGAGCAGTCCGGGCAATGTTGTTCCCACAGAGCCACACTTGTCCTGGGGAAGAGGGTAAAAACTGGTCATGGATGGAGCTTCGCTGGGGGGATTTCTGGCCAGGTGGTATATCGACCTCCATCCATAGTAGGTGGGCGGCTCTGACCTGTCTCAGTTCTACATGGGTCTGAGCTGTGGATAAGTATTGGGTGGGGTTAAACACTGTACTTGTTGAAAGATGATTAATAAACCTGGTGAACTCAGTGCGGTATCTTGAGCTTCCTTTCTTGGGGTTTGAGTTAGGCCGAGGTCCTATGAACCATTGGGTGCAATTGGGATACTGCCCCAACGGAGTGGGATTGGAGAAGCCAAAGAACACGATGCAGGGGGCTGCTGGGAGTGGTCCTGTCACCGCAACAGGGGCGAATGAGTTGGGTCTTCGGTCGTCGCTGGTGGTGTTGCACGTGAACAGAGGCCGATGAACCCAGTCTGTGTTGTTGCAGGCTGAAGCTGGATGCTGTGGAGTCAGGTTCGTGAGGGGGAGGAACTCCCAGAGGAAGGGGGACCCTCCCTCTGAGGCCTTTGGTCTTGTACAGGCAACACAATCGTGTGATGGGGGGACATCTGACAGGTTCCCGATGAGGACCTCCTGTAGGGCGTAGGCTCTCAACCAGGCAACCAGGGGGTTTTCTCGAGGCGGGGCGGCAATCATGGTGACTGATTCCTATGGAGACATAAAAGAAAAGTGGCCCCTCTTAGGGCCTGTTATGACCGAACACTAAGCCAGTTGTGGTGGACCAGGTCAGGCTTGCCCCGTCCATCTATTTGAATATGATAGGTGTTAGGGAACCGGCCAGGTGTGATGATGGTGGCTGCTAGTGGAGTGCAGGTTCCCTGGGCATTGGGAATAGAGGCCCACACTGGCTGAGAAATACTATAGGCAGGTTTCCAAGGTTCCCGTGGTTTAGGAGCAATTTCTGGCCATCGGCTGTATGCTGTATTAAGGGAAATGAGGGCTTGAGGCAGGACCCGGTCCCACCCCTTGTAATCAGGGGTGCCAAGTATGGCCCGAATCTGGGTCTTCAGCATTCCGATCCGTCTCTCCACGACTCCGTTGCTTTGGGGGTGATATGGCAGGTGGGTGTGAAGACGA